>NC_142944.1:3494613-3529613 GCF_046866305.1 Octopus bimaculoides
TGAGTAGTAGTAAACAGTCGACAACTGATGGGCGAGTTATCTCCTTTTGGTATTTACGTATTTTTACACTCGTTGGTGATGTCCTGTACTTAGTGCATTTTTTATTCATTTATAATTGAACTGTCGACAGTTACACACACACACACACACACACACACACACACACACACACACACACACACATATATATATATATATATATATATATACGTAGTCGACTCCTTATGCAGAGTTTGACCACCTCCTGTAGAACCGTCATACCATCTGATGTGGCTTTTTAAACCAGAGAATGTTTAGGAAAGACACCCACATAGATTGCATATCCGATTTGGACTACGAAGAGCTGCAGATAAGTTCTGATTTTTGTGTATATTACAATGTCTTATGAGGCCTCCGTTAGATTTGCAAACCTTCTGGCAGAACAGTTGGTAGAAGTTCGTTTTCCATGAGTTCGCAAATGAGATTTGAGCCCAGCAAAAGAAAGGCATGGTCTGTCACAAACTGTGCACCTAAAAAGGGATCATTGTCATTCACCTTCTCGATCGTAACATTCTTCCTTAAATCTCTCTTGAGTCTCGAATGCGTTATCCTGACCTCTTCAAACGTTTTCCCGCCACTGCACATTTTTGTTCGCCATCCGTCTCGATCAGAAGCAAGGGTTTCTATGTCCTCTGGATCCATTCCAAGTGACTTCATATTAGTCTTTATGCTGTCCTTAAACCTTTTTTAGGTTTACACCGATAGTACTTCCCCTCTGCAAGCTCACTATAAAACAGGTGTTTGGGAGTGCGTTCATCTGCCATTCGAACAATATGGCCACACCATCTCATTTGGTTTCTCAAAATCATAGCTTTAATTGGGGTGATGCCTGCAGATGCAAGGACATCTGTGTTTGGAGTAAAAGATCTCCATTTAATGTCTAAAATGCGATGAAGGCATTTTTGGTGGAATATAAAATGTCTTTCATAACATGTCCATGTTTCAGAAGAATACAACAGGGATGGTGAGGCAAATGATTTGTAAAGAGCCAATTTTGTGTATGTCGCTGGCGCCAAACGCGTGACTCCAAGCCACCAAATGCTTTTGCTGCCCTTTGAATTCGTAGATGTCTTTCTGTATATCCAGATTTCCATCATTTTGTACAGAGCTTCCAAGGTAGACGAACGAATCAACAACCTCAAGTAGCTTACTCTTAACAAAATTTTAGTGGGTTACAAACAGCACCACAAACAGGTTGATGCATTACAACTGTCTTTTTCATGTTGATCGTCAAGCCAAAATCATCACAAGCTGAGTCAAATGCAGATACAAGAGATTGCAGACCTGTTTCAGAATGACTGACAAGATCGCAATCGTCAACGTATAAAAGTTCCCTAATGAGTGACGTAAAAACTTTCGTGAGAGGACGTATACGTGCATAAGTGAATGGTGCGGGGTAAGGACTGGTCGAAAGGAAAAGTGTGTTTGCGTGTGTATTTACTGATATGAGTAAAAGGATGCATTGTGGGAGGGTGGGGATGTTTTATACGGAGGGGGTATTGCAAGGGAGAAGGATAGAGAGAAATACAAAGAGGCACAGGTGTGTAACTCTAGAACCGACAGCCGGATGGAAGTGCAGGTTACAGAAAGTAAGCGTAGAAATTTAAATTGAAGAACGTTTAAGGTTTAGAAAGATGAACTATTCTTCCTTACGGGTGTCAAAGGTGGAGTTTTGGTGTTGGAGGAGAAACCGCGGAAAATGAGAAGTATTGGGTGGTATGGTCGGTGGAGCGGTAATGTCGAGTTACATTCAACTGGAAGTCTCCGAAGAGGTCTGCGGATCTATCAGACAATCGATGGCCGGTTTATCCGATGGAGATCGAATCGCAAAGGGAACACTGGAGAGCATATAATCCGGTTGGTCGATGAACAGCTGAAAGAGTCCCTGACGTGCAAAATGTGGTGGTTGGTCAGGTGAGAGTATTGGTGTTAGCAAGGAAAGTACAAGTGGGAAAATGGGGATGGGAGCAACGGGAGGACGAAAAGGAACAAGGGATGCAATGAAGTGTTAAAGAATTGTCAAGAATACCTCGAAGCTTGCAGGCGCGCTTAAAGGAGGGGAATTGTGAGAGAGGGAGAGGTGAGCGATGACAGTATTGGATTGAAGACAGTAAAGGATGCAGAGGGTGAGAGTGGTGAGAGAACAGAACGCAACTGAAATGCAGTCAGTGTCATGAGCGTGGTTTACTGCGTCGAATAAATAGATCGCAATGCTTTGTCGTACTCTTTGGCTGATCCGCTAGGTTACAGGAGACGTAAGTAAGCAAACACCCGTTGTCAAGCGGTAGTGGGAGACAAACACACACGCTCGCGCGCTGGAACTAATTTTCTGTAAGCAAATCGAGGACCATCATGCTCAACAGATCTGGTCGCTTTCACCGAACGTCCTTCCTCAAACGCTTCAAAACGTCATTGATTATCCTCCGACGATCCTCATGCACAAGCTGACGAATTTTCTCCACATTTCCAGGAGTGATTCTCATGGCAGGTCTTCCAGATCGCTTATCGTCTTCCAGGGACGTTCTTCCACTTTTGAAGCGCCCATGCAACTCGAAACATTGCGTACTACCCACTGCCTCGTCATTGTAAGCTTGCCGAAGCAGGCTCAATATCTCTGTAGCAGACTTTCCAAGTTTATCGCAAAATTCCACGTTGGCTCTTTGTTGCAACTTCCGGTCCATGACAAAAATCGCTGACTACAGCATACACGTGATGACAAAAACACAAATTTAGCAACTTGCGAAGTAAACATTGCTAGCTCTCGCAGCGCAAGCAACCGTGTGCTGCCAGCTGTTGGCGTGCAAACCACATGTGAATCGTTGGCGATTTTTTTTCCTCCGTCTTCCTTTTCTATTGGACTTTCCACTGTTTCTGAAGAAGAGCTTTGCTCGAAACGTTAACCCATCTTTCTTTTCTTCCCTGACCGTCTGCTGATACTTTACATGTACCAAGTCCACATGTTGTTGAGTTTGTTTTTGTTTGTTCTTCGTTTTTTATTTACTATAGATAGATAGATAGATAGATAGATAGATAGATAGATAGATAGATAGATAGATAGATAGATAGATAGATTAATATAAACAGTCATGCGCAAAGTGATACCGTAAAGGAAAAGTATAATCGTCACTAAACGCGACTAAGGGTGCCAAAATACCTATATTGCTACAAATAAGAGCTAAAATACTCTAATGTTGTAGGAAAAGCATATGAATGTATACATATATGTTCATAGGTGCTACAATTGCCCAAAACACCGACTCAAGAATTTCTTAGACCGAACATTCAGTTTCAGCTATAGCCTCTTCAGTAAGGACTGCTCGTTCGGCAGATTCCGGGCTAATCTCCTGTCAGCATGTATGTATTTACCATAAAAATTTATGGATGATTTAGCGGATCGCTAATGGGTATAATCATCCATAAACTTTTATGGTAAATACATATATGCTGACAGGGGATTAGCCCGGAATCTGCTGAACAAGCGGTCCTTACTGAAGAGGCTACAGAAACAGCCGAAACTGAAGTCCAGTCTAAGGAATTCTTGAGTCGGTGTTTTGGGCGATTGCAGTCCCTGTGAGTAGATGTATACATTTATGTTGTACATCTACTCACATACACACACGCGCGCATATATATGTATATATAAATATATGTATATACACATATACATATATATATATATATATACACTTCGTTTTTTATTTGGTTTGCAAGATTCTTTATGTGAGTTTGTGTGTTGAAGCATATTCTGTTGTGTCTGGAGAGAGTCGTTCTTTTTAGTGCCTCATAATTTAACACACTCACTGGTAAAGTTTCCACTTATTTCCTCCTTTTTTTCTAAACTTTTCGTTGCGTCTTGTAACCTTTTCAATAGTGATTGATTATTGAAATGTCAACGACTAGTGAAAAGGTTGCAAGACGCAACGAAAATTTTAGAAAAATAAAGAAACGAGAGGAAATTTTACCGGTGAGTGTGTTAAATAATAAGGTACTAAAAGAGAATGACTCTCCCCAGACACAACAATATATATATATATAATAATAATTATGATAATAATATTAGGGATAAAAATCCAAATTTACAGGGAAAAATTCAATTTAATTTAATTTATCGAAATTAAAATTAAAATATCTATTTCACAATATATATTATATAAATATATAATTTAGAGAAAAAAACCACAATTCTTGAATTCATCCATGAAAATCCACAGTCACATGTAGAAAAATTTAATAAGTAAATACACTAAAAAGACCTATAATAAAAATGCAAAGTAATAAATATTTGCATTTTTATTATAGGTCTTTTTAGTGTATTTACTTATTAAATTTTTCTACATGTGACTGTGGATTTTCATGGATGAATTCAAGAATTGTGGTTTTTTTCTCTAAATTATATATTTATATATTATATATATATATATATATATATATATATATATATATATATATATATATGTATAGTAAATGTGCATGTTTAAGTGAAAAACACTAACTGCTGCTGTTTATGTGTACTTTGGTAGTGAATCGCATTTTAGTAGAGCATCTGTCTGTTGATTGTAATTTACTACAGGTAGAATGGAACTTCGACCTCGAAGCCAACTAAACTATTTATCAATTGTACAGTATTGTTACGGTTACATTTGTTAATTATGACATCCAGCGGTAAGAAGAAAAACTAGTTGTTAGGTGGATCATTAGATCATTGACAATTAAGTGGCTGGAACATAAACACAGGATATGACCGACGACATAGCAGCTGATATCGATTGGTCAACAAAGCCACCAGCGTATTATATAACATACTGAAAGATTTTAGCTCCGGTTGTTAAATGCTTCGTGTATAGGAGTGCGTGGTTGTGTGTATGTAAACTTACACACAACCATATATTGTCAAGCAATATGTGTGCTTGCTTGCATGTGCCTGTTTGTGTGTATGTATGTCTTTATATATGAATGTATGTATGTATGTACAGAGAGGCAGACGGACGGACGAACCGACAAACAGATAGATTGACAGATAGATAGACAGACAGACAGACAGACAGATAGATAGATAGATAGATAGATAGATAGATAGATAGATAGATAGATAGATAGATAGATAGATAGACAGGTAGGTAGATAGATAGATAGATAGATAGATAGATAGATAGATAGATAGATAGATAGATAGATAGATAGATAGATAGACAGATAGATAGACAGACAGGTAGGTAGATAGATAGATAGATAGATAGATAGATAGATAGATAGATAGATAGATAGATAGATATACAGAGACACACACACACAGATAGATAACTTTCTTTTATTAGCCACACAGGGCTGCACACAAAGGGAACAAATACAACTGTAGAGCTTTTCTTTAAGAAAAGAAAAAAAATCCGATCAAAAGGGATCGGTAGGGGCAAAAAAAAAATCCGATCAAAAGGGATCGGTAGGGGCAAAAAAAAAAATGGGGTATCGTATATCACAGAAAATGTCAATTGTGTAAAATGGGGTAACATTAGGTTTATCCATGGAGAGAAAAGCCTACGGAAAAGACCATGGTAACCTCAGCAGAGAATAGACACATGAGAGTGTCGTTTTAAAATTTTTTTTTTTTCCGTTCTTTTTTTTCCTCTTTTTCTTCTTCCCCCCGTGGCCACTTGCCAATCCTCTGTGTCATCTTCATCTGACGACATGTCGGGGTTGGGGTCTATTTTTGTGTGGGTTGATTTTGTTGTTGGTGGTGTTGGTGCTGTTTCGTGACAGTTGGGATTTGGTGTTTGGGTTTTTGGGGGTGGGGTGGGAGTCTTTTTCGTGTTCCCTTCTTCTTGTGGGGTTGTTGTTGTTGTTGTTGGTGGTGGTGATGGTGCTGATTCTGTTCTTGGTGGTACTGGTGGTGTTGTTGCTTGGTTCGGCTGGGTTGCTGGCTGCTGACGATTCTCCATTTCGTTGTACAGCTGCTTGACCAGTTGTGCATATGGTGGTGTAGGCAGTAATGCTGTTTTTTTCTTGTGCTTTTGGTTTTCTTGTGGTTGTTGTTGTTGTTGTTGTTGTTGTTGTCTTTCTTGGTATTGTTGACGTTGTTGTTGCCTTTGCTCCTGTGCTACTGGGCATGTGTTTCGAAGGTGAGTTTTGCTACTACAAACGTAGCAAACTGGCCTTCTGCCTTCGACGGAAACATGGAAACTTGAATCCTCAGTTAATTGGATTCTATGTGGAATTTTCTCGTAGTTTGCTGGATCAACTTGTACCAGGAGTTGAAATTCCTGGCCAATCCAGTTTTCATTGTACACGGCAGATGCTTCTAAAATGTTTATTTCCTCCTCTATGCCGAGACATATGGCAGATACGAGCCATTCTTCCTCAATTTCAGGAGGCACATTCGAAATCTTTATTTTCGTAACCCTACGACCAAGGTACGTAGGGATCATGAGCAGGTTCTCATGTTGTAATGACTTTGTGGAGAGATCCTTGGCTCGCTGCTCGCCCCCGAGTCTTACCTCTATTGTTGCGAACTTCATTCCTCTCGTTATGTAAGTTTTATAAGACCATAGCGGCTTTAGGCATCTCTCAACCTTTTCTTGAGTGAATTTTTCCAGTGTCTTTGTCTTTAAATTAATGGTTCTGTAGATGATAGTTTTTTTATCTATGTTTATTTTAAAGTCCGCAGATGTTTGCAGATGGACTGTAACGTCCTTTTTACTTAGCATGCTTTTGCATGCGAGTAATTTCTCTTTCGATATATTCAAAATTCTTTTTCTGGGCTTCAGAGCCTCGGCAAAGTTCGTGTTTGTTGTGGTGGTGGTGGCGGTAGTGGTGGTATCAGTGGTGAGGACAGTGGTTTTGTTAGCAAGGACATTTGTGTCCTTGTTGTTGCTGTTGTTGTTTCACTGGTGACGGTGGCAGGCAAGACTGGTGTAGCAGCAGAGTTTTTACACGTGATGGTGGTAGTGATGGTGGTTGAGGCATATATATATATATATATACATATATGTCCATATATATATATTTTGTTTTTGGACTGGGTTTGCAAGATTCTTTACATAAGTTCGTAACGATTATTGAAAAGGTTGTAAGATGCAACGAAAATTTTAGTAAAACAAAAAAGAAATAAGTGGTAATTTTACCGGTGAGTGTGTTAAATAATAAGGCACCAAAAGAGAATGACTCTCCCCAGACACAACAGAATATGCTTCAACACACGAACTCACATAAAGAATTTTGCAAACTAAATCCAAAAACGAAATAAAAGTATATAGATCCTTTTATTGTTTTACTTGTTTCAGTCGTTTGACTGTGGCCATGCTGGAGCACCGCATTTAGTGGAACAAATATATATATATATATATATATATATATATATATATACGACGAGCTTCTTTCAGTTTCCGTCTACCAGACCCACTCACAAGGCTTTAGGCGGCCCGAGGCTATAGTAGAAGTCACCTGTCCAAAGAGCCACGCAGTGAGACTGAACCCGGATCATGTGGTTGGTAAACAAGCTACTTACCACATAGCCCAGACACTCCTTCGTATTCACACAGCCACTCATATGTGTGTGTGTGTGCGTATATATATATATATATATATATATATATATATATATGTGTGTGTGTGTGTGTGTGTGTGTGTGTGTGTGTGTGTGTGTGTGTGTGTGTGTGTGTGTGTGTATGTGCGTATGTGTGTCAATCTGTGTGTGTCTGTGTGCTAGCGCGCGTCTGTGCACACAAAAGCACTTCCAACAAGAGTACCTGTAAAGTGTCTTCAGCTAAAACATTTCCATCAGTTTTCAAACTTTTTCAATCACGCCATCATCACATAGCAGTAACGAGTGTAAATAAAGTCAGCTCTAGTTGAAAAACATTTGACGCTATGCAGTTAAAATCACAATGTAGCCTTCATTAGAAATGGTCATTCACAACAAATTACCGTGAACTAATTTGTTATTGGAATTACCGTGAACTAATTTGTTATTGGTGATGAGAAATTACAATAACCTTCACGAAATTAGGGTAATGAAATCGATGTGTGCAAGAAAACGTGGGCGGAGAAGATTGTTTAAGCACTAGGAGAAACGAATTTGAGAGTAAACCATTTTGTGTGTGTGTGTGTGTGTGTGTGTGTGTGTGTGTGTGTGTGTGTGTGTGGCTGTGTGTGTGTGTGTGTCTGTGTGTCTGTGTCTGTGTGTGTGTGTGTATGTCTGTGTGTGTGATGGCGCTTCCTGTTTCATATGACTTTTATTGCCGCTTTAGTTATCAACGCTCTGCATTAAAATGAATGTATATATTTTGACCTGTTTATCACAAAATAAGGGACATCTACTGGGAGTATAACTTTGTTTCATATGACATAGATGTACATAGCACGTGTGGTGATGTTTTTAAATTCCATAAAAATGCTTTTAGGGGGTTAATGTGTTGCTTTGCTGCTATTCAGAGAGTCTGTGTTATTTTTATGACGGGTATTTTATCTACTTAGATTTTTGTGATTTTTCTTATTTTGTGAAATTTTCTGCTTTGGGTGTTGGTTTTATTTTATGAAAAAAAAAAAAGTGAACTTGAATTGAAAAAGAAGATAATGGCTGTATCTTGTTTATTATACGAGGTTTTCATACTTTGTTTTTATGCGTGTATGCGTGTGTTTCTGCGGTGTGTTGCTTGGCCCTGATCGAAGACTATTGTATATTTCTTGCCAAACAAGAGTTACTAGAGTTAGACTACGCAATGAATCTTTTCCTTATAAAGCAACAGGTATGATGTGAGGAATAATTCTCTACTGCGTCACTATATTCATCCGTAAATTTTCGATTTCATCTTGGATGCAACAAGACTTCATTCATGAAGAAGGAAAGCAAATTGATTTTTTGATATATACTTTATTTATTGTTAAAAAGTGAAGTCAGTTTGAAGAAATCTCATTGGCTCAAGTGGGCCAATGACATGACTTCAAAGATATGCAAATTAAAGAGCTGATGAACTGAATGACATGAGCAAAAAATTCTCGTTTAACTGAGATTTCTTTCTTACTTGAAGAATGAAACAGAAACTCAGCAGCAAATCTTAGCGACTCTCAAATAAAAGGGGAGATAAATTCAGGAAATTAACAATTAATGCCACAAACTAAACATATTTTCATGTGGAAAATTAATCTTTGTTTTCTGGCAAGGAGACAACTGCGGACATGTTTCTGATTCGTTGGTCTTCATCAGCATAGTGAAGTTTATTATACTTTGGCCAAATCACCAGCCGAAAAGATTTTGCGTTTTAAAACAGTGATATATATATATGATTTGACCAGTATAATTTGCATAAACATGAAATAATAAAATGAACCATGAGAAATAACCCCAGTGGACAAGTAGCAGGAATTTAGATAAATAATTTAAAACGTGGTGTATTTTAAATAGTATACAAAACAAATGAATTCTCAGTTTATTAATAACAAAAGAAGAACCTTGAAGTTACTGTTAGATTGTTCGCCGCTCTGAAACAAAAGGGGAGATAACTGGAAGAAATTAATTAATCTAAAAAAATGAATTTACATGTTTAGAGGAAAATCTGATCTTTGTTTATGAGCAAGAGACAGGTATAGATGTTTTCTTATTTTCTGCTTCCTTTTTCCACACCACACAATTCTCCTTTGGCATCATTTCAATTCATTTCCTCTTTACTTGTCTAATGAGGATAAATTACCAGATCTTAATGACGAACCTTATCTAAGCCGACTTAAAACAATTTGCTCAACTTCTCTCTCATTCTCAATCCTGACAGCTTGTCCTAAACTCAATTTCTCATATAATAATCACCCCCTTTTCTTCTCTTCCACCTCACACATTAATTTATCACACACATGCGCACACACACATACACATGCACGCATACACACGCAGGCACGCACGCACGCACGCACGCACACACACACACACACACATCTGCTGATGCCAATTCGTTTTTAATATATTTTTCGTATCCACTTATTCTTCCTTTCTTTAAAATTAGTTTTTTTAACTAACTCACATCCATTACTCTTTTTACCTCCTCTCTCTCTCATACTCTCTCTTTCATACTTTCTCGCTCACACACACACTCTCTCCCTCTCTCTCTCTCTCTTTCTCTCTCTCTCTCTCTCTTTCTCTCTCTCTCTCTCTCTCTTTCTCTCTCTCCCCCTCTCTCTCTTTCTCTCTCTCTCCCTTTCATTCCCCGAAATTCTGCTCTTCTGTAACCTTTCAAACATCTGTCTACGAACATTTCGGCCTAAGAACCTTGGTCATTCGAATTACAAACAACCAGTGCAGGCAAGAGCTAGCGGTCTGAGATAAATTAAGCAAGCTTCCTATGCTGATACAAAGATACAACAGAACGACTCTTCGCAGGATTTGACGGTGACTACAGAAAATATACTCAAAATAGATTTGGTCTGTTTGCAATAGCTGTCCACCCATCTGCGCTTGTTAATGATAGTTTACATCCTACTGTAGTACGAGGTTTTCGATGTTGTGTTCTTGTTTGTATGTATCCGGGCCCAGAGGAAAAACAATTGTTTTAAAATTGTATTTTAATAATTCTCTCGAATGTTGGATATATGTCTGCTTTGCAAATAACAGAAAGGACGAAAGAAGGTTGCAGTTTGCTGCAGCAACAACTTGTTCTCCAATGTCCAAGTAATCTTTACTTTAGTATTTTTTTTTTCTGTATGTAGTCTCCATGTTTCTTGTTGAGAACTGTACTGTTTGTAGTTTACTGTTGTTTATTTTGGAAACACTGAACTCAGTAAAAATTGATACACTTCATGATTGGAAATTATGTATCCTCAGTAGCTGTTTCTTTACATCAGCCAAATTTGATTCTTGCTGAAGTTCTAAGAATAATTATGCATAGTTTTGCTGGGGGGGAGGGTCTTTTATGACTTCAATGTGAATCTACAATAAATGTTGTGTATATTATCTTGTCTCTGTTTTGTGTATGTGATTTGTTTATGTTAGCATATGAGTGATGCTTAGTTATATTTGATGTAGGTTTTTAACTACCAGATGCGCTCTGATCTATCAGAACGTCGACTGAATCTGCTTCATCCGTGACAATCCCTCCTTATTACATTCGAAGGACCATTTATTCAATACCTTTCTAATGCGTCATTCCAGCCTTTCAGATTGTGGATTATTATTTGACTAAGGTTTTTCTTTTTCTTTTGACCCAACGTGCATTAAGCGACTCGTGAAACCTCTATGGTTCTTAGAACGGTTAGGGTTAGGATTTGGTCTAAGATGGAGAAAGATACTGAAACTGTCATTCTTTTTTTTTTTTCTAATCCATAACTCTAGGAACTAATTACGGATGTGAGTAGAGGAAACAAGTAATCCGAAGCATACGATAACAAAAATAAACGAAAAATAAAAGAATCTGGCACGTGACAAATATTTTTACTTTATATATGTACTTATTACTTAATTCGTTATGTTTAAAGTTTGTCAATTGTCATCGTAGTTGAGCAGGATTTGAACCTGCGTAATACTTCTTCATTTGAGGGTTTTTTTGTTAGTCTTTAAAACTGTAATTTTTCAATTAAGCAGACTTGATATGAGTAATTAACATTATTGCTGAATGCAATGATTCCTTTGGGGCCACATTATTTGATTGAATATCCGTATTGCAGTATCAATGAGGTTGCTGTTGTTTTAGTGTTTTATGTCATTTCTCATCAAGCTAACTTGTGATCAAACAGGTTTTTGGTAGTGACCACTCATTTTTATGTACAGAATGTTCATAAATTATCATTACAACTTTCAGTATTCATTATTGAATCTATTTAAGTTGAGATCCATCTATCAACTTCTTTGCAACCAATAGAACTTGCGCAGAAGTGTTTTGATATTTCTCATAAAATTTTTTTGTTTGCCAATGTCTTCCAATAAATTCTGCTGAATTATCCTTATTTTTCATTTTATTTATTGTAAAAGTAATTTATGAACACCCTGTATATCTATGACAACATCATTCAATTTATGCTTACATGTTTTAAGACGCTCAACATGCTTCCACCTCTGATCTGCAGATGTTTTCTTTACTGCTCCCACAATGGTTTCTGCTCCGGAACTGATTGACCTTGTTCCACCTCCACTTCAATTCTACCGACAAATATCGTTTTTTTCCCCTTCATGTCTAGGTGGGTCTACACTAAACCCCTACACCTGGTCATTCCACCCCAGATGTCATCCCCCTTGACTACCCTGACGTAGTTATTGTATTTGGTGAAGTTGGTGATGTGGGTGTATTTGTGTATTGCAAGAGATGCAGAATAATCTAGTTTTGGTGCTATTGTGTATTTCCATGATGGAATAAGTTCTGGGAACCAGATAAACAATAATGCTTTACTCTGAATTTATGCTCAGAGTCTACGGAAGAGTCCATGAGGGGTGTAAGTAATGATCGTTTCACAACCTTTTGAACTTTTAATTTAGCTTCAAATATGCGTGTTCATCCCTAAGAATACTATAATACACATGTATATACACAAGACCTTAAAATATTTCATAGGTCACACGTAATTATATGAATTATGGTCAGAACATCTCTTACTTTTGGTGAAAATCTAAGTCAAAGGTTTTCTCACACTTTCTATAATCAATTCTACATCCATATTCACATCATCATAAACTATAGCCACGAGGATTTATAAATATCTGTACTCGGTAATGAACTGGCAAAATTTGAACATTTAGTTCTAGATAAAAAAGAGAAAAAAATTCTATGTTCGGCAGTAAAATATTGGCGATATATAAAATTACGAAATACTTTCATTGCCTAATATTTTCGTTATGTGATACTTTGATTACTGAACAGAAACATCAATAATTGAATGTGAGCATCGAGTTGGAAGTAAGGTTGACTTTCGATAAGTACGTTAATAATTCTAGCTATAATAACAAATCAGTGTTGTTAAACCTCCTTAGCGAAACATGGTCTTATCAGTATACGCCAAATTCCGGATTACAGAGAGATATAAAGGGTCTGAGCTAATAAACATTTATAGGTGTAACAGCGTAAAAGAGGAACATATTATCGAGTGTTATTCTGTCTTACTATATTCTTTGACTTACATTTCACCCTCACTAAGGGTCATTTCTTAAATCTTTCGTCCACAACAAGAAACACAAACCCCAAGTACTAGTCAAACTGGACATACATTTCTTGTATATCTCCATGTTTTTTCTACATTGCGATTCATTTGTCTCTGATAGGTGAAAGTAAAGTATTATATCTTCAACGGAGAAACCTCTAATTGGCAAGAAGTGAATGTAAGTCTGACCTTGCTATGAATTTGGCCTTCCGTTTTTTTCCAAACAACAACACTTTCTCTCAAACAACTTGCAGAATTTAGTTAAATCCCTCTTACATCAATTAATTAATAATGGTTTCTGATTTTGTCACAAGGTCAACAATTCCGAGGAGCCTTGTCGATTACATCGGCCACAATGCTTAACAGGGGCTCTATTTTATCGACCGCGAAAGGATGAAAGGCAAAGTTAAAATACATTAGTTTTAAATGTTGGTACAATTTCAGGGTAAGTCGAAGGAATACTGTTGAAAGATTAAGTGTAATTTATTACATGTTAAACGAAAACATAGTTTAATCCCAACCAAGTCTGTCCTGATCAAGCAGACCCATGGCCAAAAGTATCCTTATCTTGACCAATCCGTCATTTTAGGGGCATGTGGGTCTTCATTAACCAATGCATCCATAGTTTTTTTCTCATGGGGTCAGTGTGACTTGTGGGAGATTTGGAACCTGGCTAAAGATGAAGCAGGTGAGATAAACTTAGAAAGAAACCGCTGTTCTACAATTTACCATTAACATCTCAATACAATGTCTGGAACAACAGATTTTAATGGTGCTGTAGCTAATTCTGTGTAATACCCCTTACTGTTGGCACACGGTGTATGTGAATGGTCTAAGTATGTGAATTTAACTGCTGTTTCTATGAAGACGAGAGACCACAGAAAGTTTTTCTCGGTGTAGATGCTGTAGCTAATTCTGTGTAATACCCCCTTACTGTTGGCACACGGTGTTAAATCGTTGGTACAATTTCAGGGTAAGTTGAAGCATTTTGCGCAGCATTTTAACAATTCTGCCAGCTCGCCGCCTTCAATGTTTTGGAATATTTTGATTGGTAAAACTTCGATTAGCTAAGATTACCGTTCAATTAGTAAACAAAACTTTAGTAGTGCTTAAAAATCACAAGCAAGGGAGATAAATTAAAATTTTTGAAAAATATGAAAAAAGTCCAGCATGAGAATGGATCTTATATTTAAAACCAGCTGGTGAATGTAACACATGTTTCAGTCTTATTAAATGTTCTCGGTAAAGTATATTCTTCTTAGTTGGTAAGAATTCTTCTTTACTTATATAGCAGATACAACGCCAGAGATTATCATTGACCAGACTGTAGATGCCTGACGAAGTATTTTGGTGTTCTAAATATAAAATAAAATACATCTAAGGTGAGTGAAAGTAGTTCATATATTTAGCTGTAAAAATATATTTAGAAATATTGCATCCAGAAAAACAGTCTCCATTGAAAAATATTTTGTTTTGCATCAAATGATAATTAGGTCGGAATAACACTTTACTAATATTGGTTTTAAATTTTGGCACCAGACCAAAAATTTCGTGGGGTTGGGGGCGATGTAAGTCGATTACATCGATCACAGTGCTCAACTTGTATTTTATCGTCTTCGAAAGTATGAAAGGCAAAGTTGACCTCGGTGGAATTTGAACTCTAAACGTAAGGCCGGACCAAATGTCGCTAAGCACTTTACCAGGCGTGCTAACCATTCCGCCAGCTCGCCGTCTTCGCCTTCACTAAAATTAATTCTTCACCTACTATTTATATTTTTAAGAAAAAGAAATAAAGAGATTTGACTCAGTTTTACTCAGTTTTACTCAAAGAACCATTTGAATCATCACTCTAAACGGATTCTTCTTTTCTTCACTGAAGTAAGATCTAAGAGTTTATCAAAATGTAGTGAAATCGACTTAACAAAACAGAATAAAGGTAATATCGATTTATTCAATGCTGCGATTTTTAATAAGCAAGAATCGTGAACAGAAAAAAGTTCAGAATGAAACGTTAATAGTAAACAACAGAAAAACCGCCATGACACGTGAGAACTTATGAAATTCAAATCATACAATTATGACGTCCAAATCAGACAATCAATTTTTCATAGCGAAGAAGCTTTTAATGGTTGTTGATTTGTGAGTGCCTTATGATGATAAATTATTTAATGCACAAGTTACTGATGTTTCTATCGAAATACTTGATAGAAACTATAATTTTCTTATTCTGGCCTGTCATGTCACTGTATAGCTAAAGCTTTTATGTTCATGCGCTCTTTAATGCGTGTATGTAAATGTATGTAACTAACGAGCGATAGTTACATACATGCATTATGTAAAACTATGTAAATCCTGTTTACAAGTCACGCATTCGATGGAATATACTACACAGGCAGTTGTTAGCGATTCCAATCGAGCTGCTTTGTAGATTATCAATTTTGTCAAGTTTTGCAGGCGTTGACGTATTTTCAGGTACCTTCTTTGAGAAAGTCTCAACTAAGCAAACACTTCACCTGTTGGTTTCTTATTGCAAATATATTGCATATGGTGAAATGCTCATGTAAATATGATAAGCGAAAAGAATTTCTATTTCTCTTCGTCTTCCTTGTTGTGTATTTCATTCATACTTGTAAATTGCACAAATAATCCTTGTCACATATTAATGTTAGGCTTGAACCTGTACGAAAAGTTGACTAATATGATTTTTGAAAACATGCTTTAAGAGAATTGGAAAACAAATGTTAGAATTATTATTCTAAACAATAAATGGATATTAACAAGAGAAATAGGAAAAATCAAATAATTATTTATTCCAGAATTCAATTATATTCCGACCAAAGTTTTATAAATTGCTGGAATATTTGCTTTATGACTGAGTTTTACAATCGTAAGCTTTATGCATTTACCTATTCCATATTTTATAAAAGAAACTAAGCAAAAAGACAAATTGTATTAAACTTTTGAAGGTATGTGTTTCTAGTTCCACCAAGCTTACAAAAATGTATATATTTCTACACCTGGAAAAAAATCATAGTGTAACAAGATAAACATAGCAATTTGTTCCAGGAGCCCAATTGTGACATATTCTATCTCAGTCTGTTAAATTGCATTTGGTTTTGACGTTTGCAAAGCATAGTGTTTCACTTCTTTTCTGGATTGTTCTACATTCTCTCTCTGTGTTTTTTATGTTGAGCATATTTGTATTAACCAGGGAACAACACGGTGTCTTTTTGTTTTAACGGGACACGGTGGCGTATTGTTTCATAATACAAATATCCTGCTCCAATCCCAACTACTTTGTTGTATAGCAAATCCAGGAAAACAGGATAAAGTTGATGTGGCCACATACGGACTAATCGAGAAAAGGATATATTCGTACTTTGTTTACATATTTCTTTTTGTTTTTGAAATATAATATGCGTTGTGGGGCATTTTGCATTTTTTTTTTTTTGTAACACACTTCTTTCGGTTCATATCGAGAAAACGTCAGTTCACTTTTCTTTGTCGTTCCTCTTATTCGCCGCATGTTTCTTTGTCATCATAAATACTTTTTGCTACGAAAATCTCTGCACCTTTACATTCTGTCTGTATACCTATCTGTCTATCTGTTTGTCTGTCTCTCTGTCTCTCTGTCTCTCTGTCTCTCTCTATATATATAAATATATATTTATTATACACACACACACACACACATATACATATACACACACATATATACATATACACACACACATATACATATACACACACACATACAGCTGTGTGGTAAAAAGCTTGCTTCCCAATCACATGGTTACGGGTTCAGACCCACTGCATGACACCTTGGGCAGGTATCTTTTATATAGCCCCGTGCCGATCAAAGCTTTTAGTAGATTTGATAGATGGAAACTGAAAGAAGTCCATCGTGTATATATATATATTGGGAACCAATACCTACCAATCCACCATCATCATCTCACAATAAATGGAAGAATTTACCTCCGAGACTTAACCCTCAACATGGTTACTTCAATCATTCAACTAGACACAACCTAACTAGACAACATAACTTCTCCCTCCACCCACATTTCAATATTAAAAATAAATTTAACCCTAACCACATCAACCATAGACAATATAACAACCCTCAGTACAACCATAATCTAGCCCGCTACACAGTCACTTCCCCACAAACATACTACCACAGACACACTTTACACCCACTTCGCCAAGCCTATGCTTTAATATTCTTCCCCCCACTGACCTCAAACTGAGACCCATCATTGCTGGCCCTGCTTGTGAAACCCACCGTTTGAGCAACTTCCTCGACATCTTGCTCAAACCGTTTCTAAAATATGTGAAACGCTTCATCAGGGATGACTTAGACATGCTTAACCACCTCCCGAAGACAATAAATGAAGGAACCTTGTTAGTATCATTCGATGTGGTGAATTTGTACAATATCCTACACGATTATGGTATAGAAGCGATCACCTTCTGGCTAGAAAAATACCCAGAAGAGATCCCAGGACGCATCAACCACAGATTCATAATCGCAGCACTCAAATTCAACCTACTGAACAACTATTTCATGTTCGATACAGTTTACTATCGACGAAAATGTGGAATTGCAATGGGAACCCGAGCTGCTCCAGTGATTGCGAACCTTGTAATGGGCTACCTAGAGCTTAAAATATATCAATCATCACTACAAAAATATGGCACCTCTTTTCATTGCTATTTAAAGGATAACTGGAGAAGGTATTTGGACGATTGCTTTATACTTTGGAAAGATACCATGGGAAAACTCCTCGATTTCAAAATAATGCTTAACAACATTAATAGCAACATACAATTCACCATGGAACACAGCAGTAAACAACTCCCTTTTCATGACATCCTAATTGCACCTTGGGCAACTATCTTCTGCTATAGCCTCGGGCCGACCAAAGCCTTGTGAGTGGATCTGGTAGACGGAAACTGAAAGAAGCCTGTCGTATATATGTGTGTGTGTGTTTGTTCCCCAACATCACTTGACAGCCGATGCTGTGTTTACGCCCTCGTAACCTAGCAGTTCGGCAAAGTAGAATAAGTACTAGGCTTACAAAGAAGTCCTGGGTTCGATTTGCTCGACTAAAGGCGGTGCTCCAGCATGGCCGCAGTCAAATGGCTGAAACAAATAAAAGAATAAAAATAAGAATGATATGTGTGTGTGTGTGTGTGGTATACATGCACGCGCGCCTACATACTTTCACACGTATACGCACGCGGACGCATCTCTCCCAGTTAACTACAATAATTGTTCTCTGAAGACCACCTTCTGCTCCCACAGTCCTCGCTCTCTCAGTCATATGGCAGTCACACAACTCTTTTCTAACGACTCATCTATCATCAATACAGCAATAAACAAATCAAAAATATTCATAAACTTCAAGGAACTCAGTCAAACCAATTCCATCAGGAAACTGAATCAAGGTCAGCAGAGTTTTACAACAGCAGAATTCCAAACGTAGATACAGCAGGAAATACGTTCAGCAACGTAATTAAAGACACAACCAAACAAAAACCATATTTCCGAAACCAATATAAAAAAAGAAAATGCATGTCTAGATTAGCAGCTGAAATGTCCGTCCGATATCATGAAAGCTAGGAACAATCTCAAAGGCAATACACCAACACCAAACACACACACACATACGCGTGCGCACACAAGCCCACATACACTCACGTACACGCGGTGAGCTGGCAGAAACGTTAGCACGCCGGGCGAAATGCTTAGCGGTATTTCGTCTGCCGTTACGTTCTGAGTTCAAATTCCGCCGAGGTCGACTTTGCCTTTCATCCTTTCGGGGTCGATTAAATAAGTACCAGTTACGCACTGGGGTCGATATAATCGACTTAATCCGTTTGTCTGTCTTTGTTTGTCCCCTCTGTGTGTAGCCCCTTGTGGGTAGTAAAGAAATAACACACGCAAGCATACACACAGGGTGAATTCAAGGTCGCGTGACATGCTTGGCAGTCTTTTTCAAATCCAACTCTAACGTATTAGAAAAGAAGGGTGCGTTCGATCATGTGAACCCGAAAAGATAAATGCAGTCTTCGCAACTGCAATTTAATTATAGGTCTATTCGATAGGAGCTTCGTGGGACGAAACAACCGCAACAAATAAAAATGTTGAAATTAATAGTAATAAATCACAGATAATAATAAATATAAATAAATTGCAAACATATGTATCACAAAATAACTGTAAAATACAATGTAGGCATCCTCATCATCGTCTTCCTTCACCTCCTCTTCCTCCTCCTCTTCCTCATCATCATCATTATCTTCCTCTTCCTCCGCATCATCGTCATCAATGTCATCTTCCTCATTATCACCATTGGACACACCGCACATAACGTGACAAGAACATCATATCATATGCCCACACACCAACAAGTAAACGCACGTTTCACACATTTCTCAAAAACTGACCGTCAAAGAACCACACAAATAAGCCAATAATGCAAATCTAATTCCACTGCGACGATGATTTTGATCCTGCCTTACAGTCAGACCTCCAAACAGTAATGTAGAAGTTCAAAATCTCAAAAATCACTGAGCTAGAAAATACCAAATGCATATAGTTAAAACAGCAAAGGACCAAAGAAGTCCCTGATCTCAACAACCTCTCTAACTACTCTTACTACGAACCACTTCTACGTGCCTGCTTGACAGGCTAAAATAGAAGCCAATTCTTCCTCAAACTACACCGTATTGTAGAATGCATTAAATAATACAGCTGTCCATTCTCCCAGATGATCTTCGATGGAATGCTTTTGATCAGAGATCTTACTCCTTCAGTATTCGCCGATGGTTGAACAGAAACTACAAAAGCTGCTACAGCACGTACAAACAGTTTCAAATTAAGAGAATCTGGAAGTTTGGTAAAAAAAAAAATGTCTTCAAGATTCTGAAACCCAACAAAAACTCAAGCAGTGTCACACTATGACAACACTTACTTGTACACTGAGAAAAACTCTCTGTGGTCTCTCGTCTTCATAGAAACAGCAGCTAAATTCACATACTTAAACCATTCACATATACCGTGTGCCAACAGTAGGGGTATTACACAGAATTAGCTACAGCACCATTAAAACCTGTTGTTCCAGACATTGTGTTGAGATGTTAATTGTAGAACAGCGGTTTCTTTCTAAGTTTATCTCACCTGCTTCATCTTTAGCCAGGTTTCATATTGTCACTTCGCCTACTAGAAAAAGCAGCAAAATCTCCCACAAGTCACACTCTGCCCCCATGAGAAAAAAAAAACATGGATGCATTGGTTAATGAAGACCCACACGCCGCTAAAACGACGGATTGGTCAAGATAAGGATACTGTTGGCCATGGGTCTGCTTGATCAGGACAGACTTGGTTGGGATTAAACTATGTCATCGTTTAACATGTAATAAATTACACTTAACCTTTCAACAATCCTTCTTCCATCTTGCAAAGCGAAAAGTATTTTGCATAATGTAATCCGACATATTCAATGTCCGTAAGAAGGATGAAACGTTGAGTTCCGAAATGTGTTTGATCATAAATTTACTTAGTGCTGACCTGGGGTTAAACATTAGTAACAACAAAATAGATACAGTAATAGATTAAAAAGTGGATGGGTTATCGCATATCCAGATTATAACACTCTGTCTCATAATAGTTACCAATGTCGGAGTGAACAGTCTGGTTCTCGTCTAGACAAAACCATAGTACATCCAGGACAACAGATTTGGGGTTACGATTAGGGTTAGGGTTTGTACCTGGTATTCTGCCGTCTACATGATTCACATTGGTCAATTTTCATAGACTGAAAGACAAAGAGACAAGCAGATAGCTAGCTAGCTAGCTAGTTAGATAGATAGATAGATAGATAGATAGATAGATAGATAGATAGATAGATAGATAGACAGACAGACAGACAGACAGACAGACAGACAGACAGACAGACAGACAGACAGATAGATAGATAGATAGATAGATAGATAGATAGATAGATAGATAGATAGATAGATAGATAGGTAGATAGATTGGTTTAATCAGTTGAATTGCTACCTAGTAACAAGTAAAAAATCGCTTAATGACAATTAGGAATGCAAGGATAAGAACTCTGAAGAACTTGATAAAAAAATGGAATGAAGACTTGCCGTAAGGAGTGTCTAACTTAAGGTACGTACGATGACACGTTTCAGTCTCATGAAAACTCCTCTGTGAACCATAATCCGACAACTGAATAACCATTCTTGAGAATGACTTCGAGGAGAGGCAATTCAAAATGACTTTGGAGAATTTCCAGTAGAAATCACCGCTGGGAAATGTTTTAATGCGATCTATTTTAGAGTACGTACTTTTATTATGTCAAGGTTATATGGAATGTTTTCTTTTTCAATTTTATCAAATAATATGACAGAGATAAAACATCTCGGGGGACCGTTCCACGCACCGAACACAAACTACTGTAGGGTCTCATAAATGTAATGCGGTAAGTTGAAAAACTTTGATTAATTGAGGTTGTACATGCAAATAGTTGGTAAAAATCTACTTCTAGGGGTGTATAAAATACAGGGAAAATAACAACGTGCAAGAGGTATAACTCTAATAATAATAATATCGTTTGAATGAAACTTTTGAAAAGTATAGAAAAGAAAGGTTATGTGAGTGGAGTTGTCTTTAAACCCGTTTGGTGAGAGCAACTGACATATTTAGGCAAAAGTATACTTACTAAAGTGGACCATATTGTGTGCCATTGGCATGACAAACAGGACTCAATGAAAGACAGAAAGAAAGAAATGCTTTTTCAGTTCTTTGCTCTAAATTCCAGTGAATTAATTTTATTGGAATTATTGCTGTTATTTCTTTTTAAACTGCAAACAGTTTTGAAAGGAGACTTTTGTCTATAATTATACAGTTCTGATTGCTTTAAAGTCTGATTAGACAAATAATTAACACTTTTTTTTTTTGAAGTAAAACTGTTCTTTGTGTATATTCAAGGACCACTGATTTTTAATGTTTATATCCTGTTGAAACTAATCGATAAACAGGTGCGCTGTTTGTGGTTTACCTACAAGGTATCCAGTAGTAAGTAATTGTGTGTGACACTAACCACAAAATCATTATTACTTATTGTCCACAATATTTATTTTTTTATTCAAAATATACAGAACAATGTATGATACATAAGCGATTATCTATACACACAAGAGCATGCTCACATACACACATACATACTCACACGTTTCGAGTACGTACATTTGCCTAAGCATTCATATACAAGCACAGACACGTATGTATGTACGTACGTGTGAATGTATGCGTGTATGTATTATATGCATCAATTTGTCGATCAAACCATGTGTGTGTGTGTGTGTGTGTGTGTGTGTGTGTGTGTGTGTGTGTGTGTGTGTGTGTGTGTGTGTAAATGTGTGTGTGTGTGTGTGCGTGTGTGTGTGAACATGTGTATACTGCGTATTTTAAGAGACGGTGACGTGTGAAAATTTGTAAACATAAGTATTCACCGTATATTGACTTTAGAAAATAAGATAAAAGAAAAACAATAAACGAGTGTGTTCATTTGGTAAGAAAAAAAATGACCGTCCCTCCATATATATCTTTTATCTTTTGTTTCAGTTATTCAACTGCAGCCATGCTGGAGCACGGCCTGGAAGGGTTTTAGCCGAACAAATCAACCCCAGGGACTTCCTTTATATTTTCTTTTAAAGCCTAGTACCTTTTCCATTGGTCTCTTTTGTCGAACTGCTAAATTACGGGGACGTAAACACACCAACACCGGTTACCAAGCGGTGGTGAGTGTACAAACACAGATACAAGGACACACATAGATAAATACATACATAAATATATATATATAAATATATAAATATATATATATATATATATTACAGTTCTATATTTAAGAGATGAGGAATTATTTACATTATTTACATTATCTACATTTGACGGATATTCGTCCTCATCTTGTTTGTTGTTAACACAACGTTTCGGCTGATATACCCTCCAGCCTTCGTCAGGTGTCTTGGGGAAATTTCGAACCTGGGTTCTCATTCCTATCGATGTTACTATTATTATTATTATTATATTATTATTATTATTATTATTATTAATCAGATCTCTGCCGTGAATCGAACTCGGAACTTTGGGGTTAGTAGCCCGCGCTCTTAACCACTACGCCATATGCCCGTGGCCAATTATGGGGTGAATTTTAAGGCTTATAAATCTATTATTTTTCTATCCTTCCTCAATACCGGTTCCCATATGCTATTCATATCTGCACTCGGTCTGCTTAGGAGGTTGTTGTGTCCTAGCATATGTGACGAAGGCTGGAGGGTATATCAGCCGAAACGTTGTGTTAACAACAAAAAGATGAGGACGAATATCCGTCAAATGTAGATAATGTAAATAATGTATATATATATATATATATACGTATGTATATATGCATATGGTCACATACCATTTATATTATTATATTATCAAATGCTACGCGTCCATTTGCAAGTAAGTTTTATATATATATATATATATATATATATATATATATATATATATATTAATTCTCTAAATGAAGTATTAACAGTAACTGCACGATAAAGTGTAGTATATTGCCACTTAAGTGTGGCTGACCCCTAGGGGTGGATGTTACTGTTGCTTTTAGCCCCAGGAGGACATCTCCTCCAGCTGGCTTATCGACACACTACTGTGTCCTGTTTGCCAAGGGAAGTTATCCCTCCCATCATGATCTGTAGCACGAACGGACCCGGGTTTCAGGGTTATTTCCCTTCGTCAGCGTCCGATAGCCACTGATCTTTGATGAGAGAGATAAATTCTTGGCAATCTTATATATACTTTTCCAGTGAAATTCTTCACTGATATCGAAAAAGTGAAAACAAGCAATGTTAATTCTCTAAATGAAGTATTAACAGTGACTGCACGATAAAGTGTAGTATATTGCCACTTAAGTGTGGCTGACCCCTAGGGGTGGATGTTACTGTTGCTTTTAGCCCCAGGAGGACATCTCCTCCAGCTGGCTTATCGACACACTACTGTGTCCTGTTTGCCAAACCCTGAAACCCGGGTCCGTTCGTGCTACAGATCATGATGGGAGGGATAACTTCCCTTGGCAAACAGGACACAGTAGTGTGTCGATAAGCCAGCTGGAGGAGATGTCCTCCTGGGGCTAAAAGCAACAGTAACATCCAACCCTAGGGGTCAGCCACACTTAAGTGGCAATATACTACACTATATATATATATATATATACATATTGTTTGTTTCTATGTGAAATTATTATAAAAACAAAGACGTGAACTGTGAACATTAATCTGAAGAATTACTGAATACTTTTTGTACAGTACGTATTTATTAGACGTTTACAAGAGGAGTAGTGAGACTTAGATGTTCATGCATACATAGATACACACATACAT
Source organism: Octopus bimaculoides (assembly GCF_046866305.1). Classification (NCBI taxonomy): domain Eukaryota; kingdom Metazoa; phylum Mollusca; class Cephalopoda; order Octopoda; family Octopodidae; genus Octopus; species Octopus bimaculoides. Next base: position 3,519,217 of record NC_142944.1, read on the forward strand.
AATAAATGCATACATACATGTGAAAACCCGGAAGCTACTAACCAGCACACATAATTTCCACATCGACACTAACGTAGACCGCCTCTACCTAAAACGAAAACAGTGTGGGGTGGGAGCAAAGGTTTAATGTCGATCCAAACTGTCTTTGAATGTCATATCATATCCCTTCGGCAACATCTTTTAAGCATCAAGTGTCGAAGTGCTCTCCTTGACCAAGTTTGCATAAATGAAGCTAATGCCATCATGAAACTTGGAAAACAGCTCCTTGTGCAGAACCCCTTGTGCAGAGCCCCTTGTGCAGAATAAGGTTGTGATAGCCTTATATACATGCCCAAAGACGTTGCACGACTTTACCACGACATATCAGTAGGTGAAAGGATGAGCGAATATATGCAGAAGACCATGCATGGCTATGTTAGCAGAAAGCTCCGAGATGATAGTAACATTGACTATCAAAGCAGTCTATCATGGACCAACAACCGGATTACTACCTCCCACAAGGTTATGCGTTTGTAATCCAGGAACAGGAAATATAAACCAAATACCTGATGCACAAAAGGGGAAGAGACTTAAAAAATGCAGCAAAATGTGACAACCAATACAGTCTTTGTGGAGTTAACACCGATGACATCACCTACATCATAAGCAGTTGTCCGAAAATGTCATCACAGTATTATCTACTGATGAGACAGGATGTTGTAGCTAGGACACTGCATAATGAGATCCACCAAAAGGATAACCCCAAGGACAAAAAAATAATAACCCACAGTATAGTGGAAGCCATGCCACTCATAATAAAAAGGAATACTGGTGTAATGTCCCAGTGAAGACCTCAATAAAATGTAAGCACAATGGGCCTGATATAACGATTTGGGATGAAGAAGAAAAACTGTGCACAGTTGGAGAAATTAGTTGCCCAACAGATGTTAACATAAAGCTGAAGATCAGTGAAAAGGAGAACACTTATGCTGAACTATTGAGAAACCTGCAGTTACTCTATCCAGATTACAAGTTCAGGTTTATACCTGTAATTATTGGGGTGCTGGGATATGTAACACACTGCCTAAATACCAATCTTGAGGAATTAGGCTTCTCAAAACCAGGAAGGAGAAAGCTAATTCGAAGACTACAGATCCAATCCATCAGTGGAACAGTAAAAATTTGTAAAACTTTCCAGAAGTTTTTTTTTAAAAGATGTATGAGCATGTCTAAATATGCAAGTATAAGCATGAGAAGACATACATACATACATGCATACATACATATCCTGTTGTTGATGTTGAAATTCCAATGAAGACGCCTTGGATCTAGGTTAGAAACCGGTTCTTTCTCTATTGGCTAGAAATCTTAAAATAAACTGAATGACATACATTCACACATACATACATACATACACACATACATACATGCATACATACATGTCATCCACACATACATGCATGCATACATATGTGCATACATACATACATACATACATACATACATACATACATACAGACCTTGATGGATGGATAGATGGATGGAGGGAGGGAAAGATGGATGAACTGGGTTTATATACAAGTGAATATCAATTAAATGTAAAACGTACCCGAGAATGTTAGACCAGGTACAATAACACTATTTATTCAAAGTTGAGTTTTCGTGAGTCATTAGACGGAGTTTAAATCGTTCATGGTCCTAAGGACCGAAACAAGAAGCTGTGATTAGCAGTTCACACAGACTTCAACTTTATGTAAATAATGTCTTAGTTAAACACACACGCACAAACACAAACACTCACGCACACACGCACACACACACACACACACACACACAAACACTCGTGCACACTCACTCGCCCGGGCACACAGACACAGACACAGACACACACACACACACACTCACACACGGGGTGGGGATTCAGTAATAATGACGATCTAATGGTCCAGTTACTTACTAGCACAATCCATAATTCGATTCAGCTAATAGTGTAATGGCCCGCAAATATTTAATTATGACGCTAACGCTGTGTACATTCTAGATTCTCAAATTTCATATTAAATCGATTTTGTCCTAACCAAACCTGTACTGATTAAATCATACGAATTATAAGAGAAAACATATAAAGCTATACTTTTTATAAGTTGGGTGGCTTTACCTCCACAAATTTGTTATTAACTTTGCTTTGGGTAACTCACAAAATTACGGGTACGCCGTTTCATGAAGTTATAGTTGACGTGCACAACGAGCAATGAATACAACTTCCGGTAGCTTCGCTTTACTTCCGTATGATCTTGATATTCTTTTTATATTTCTCTGCTCAGAATCAGCGGCACATCACTATGTTGTCTTTTATCTTTTATAGTTTACTTGTTTCAGATCTGACTGCGGCCATACTGGAGCACCGCCTTGAAGGGTCGTAGTTAAACAAATCGACCCGAGGACTTACGTCTTTTTTTAAGCCTCGTACTTATTTTATCGGTCATTTTGGCTGAACCGTTAAGTTACGGGGACGTAAACACACCATCACCGGTTATCAAGCGCTGGTGGGGGACAAACACACACACAAAACACGCGCGTACACAAACACACATATACGACGAACTTCTTTCAGTTTCTGTCAACCAAATCTTCTGACGAGGTGCCACGCAGTGAGACTGAACCCGGAACCAGGTGGTTGAGAAGCAAACTTACGTCCACACAGCCATAGGCGATGGTATAACCACAAACGAACTTATATGTAGCAAAAACTTCTTGTTTTAATCTACTTAATTCAAACAAACGTTTGCATTTCCCTTGACTGTGTTTAATGCTTTTAAGTAGATACGAATATCACTAATTAGTTAGCATTTCGGCTCTTTTTAGACCTAGAAGGCAATGGATTTTAGGGATAATATGAAGAAGTTGCCCTATCTTTTGTTTTCTCTTATAATCCTATTCTTTAAAACAGCCGCATTAATGCGTGTGTATGTGTGTGCATATGTGTATGCGTGTGTGCGTGTGTGTGTGCGTGTGTGTGTGCGTGTGTGTGCGTGTGTGTGTGTGTGTGTGTGTGTGTGTGTATTTTCCAGTGTTTACAAATAACTCGGAAAAAATAAATAAATAGTTACCAAGGTAGCAAAAATTCACACAAGTACCAAGAATGTAACAGCCTATTTATAAAGATAGAAACTCCAGGTTTAGGTGAAATGTTTTGTATAAAATAGATAAATAAACAAATGGAGTTAAACGTAGGTGTTATTCAAATTCTTTTACTTCCGACATATGTTTCGAAGACAACATTGCTGTTATTCCAGAAGGAATATAATATTGTAAAACAATGCAATCTTCTCATCAGGGAAAGAAAGAAACCAAACATATCAATAAGACGTTTTAACAGAATGTGATGACTGCGTATATGATGAAGGGAACGCTATTGAGTTTTTTTTTTAAACCGTTAGTAGATACGTCAAGGTAGTTTATAGAAAGAGATGGAGGAGACAGAAAGAAATTATCAGTAAACTAATAGTGGAGAGATATAGAGCGATAAGTGAATTAGAATAAAACTTAAAGGAATGGAAGTAGATATATTTAGTAGAAGTGCAATGTAAGAAGACAGTCAAAGGTCGAATTTTATAGAATGGTAAAAATCACTTATAGGAACTAAAGGTATTATAGGAATATATATATATATATATATATAACGAGGAACAAAGTTTTAAATTAAAACCAATTTCTCTTGTTCCTCTGGTAACCTCATTTATGTCCTTACTTGCGCAGGTTGCCAAAACTTCTATATCGGACAGACGAGCCTACCATTACGTAGAAGAGTAGCTGTCCATAAAGAACAAATAAACCTCCCTCAATACCGCCAAATTCCACTCAGTGGCCACATAGACTCTTGCGCCAGAAACAAAAACCCTAAATTCATTATATTCCCTTTCTATCAATGTAAAGACAGAATCTCCACACAAGAAAGAATCAACAAGGAGAATCTTTTCATAGAGAAATTCCAACCATTTCTTAACACACACACACCTCAGTGACTTTATTTCTCTATGAACAGACACAAACTTCCTGTTGAAAAAGAGTTCATAACTCCAACTAAAAACACTTGTCTCCCCTTACACACACTTCCTGTTTTGACACCACATTTCCTGCTTAACACAAACTTTTAACCCTTTTTTTAAACCTAACAAAACTCTCAACTCTTATGCATCCTTATTTTTCCTACCAGTTTATACATGAACTACTATTGAACTACAAAAGCTCAAAGACAATATAATGTATGGGTATATTTATTTTTTTATATATTATTGTTTTATATATTATTTTCTTCATTTTGTACTTCTTTGTAAAAAAAACATTTTCATTCTCCTTCTTCTTGATAATTTGCTTTTTCGCAATGAAAACCGGTTAGAAAAAATGTTTATTAAAACATGCTTCCAGTTCAGCATTCTGGCTGTTTTTCATTTTCCTATTATTTCTCCACGTGCGGTTAACACAACCCTACTATTTACTGACTTATATATATATATATATATATATATATATATATATATATATATATATATACATATCCCTATAATTGATATATATTTTACGTTTTATATATATATTACCCCGGAAGAATGAAAAACAAAGCTGTATTCGATGGGATTTGAATTCAAATCGTAAAAGCTCATAGCTAAACACTACAAGCACTCTTTGGATGCCCTAATAATTCTGCCGATCTATCTGGGTTAATGTTCAACGACGGTCAATCTTTCTTATTGAAAACTGAGTGAAGTTATGTACCAATGTCATTATTTAAAAGTAATTATTTAATTATTTCGTCACAAAAGGCTATCAGAATCGTTCTGAGATCTAGTAAACATGTGTTAGATTATATTTCACTGTTACACTAAAACATGTCCTGAGTTATCAAGGTATTCTCATAGATCAAGTTCATTTCACTTCCTACTTGTTAATCAGTATAAAGTTCCGAGTTCTCTCCCTTGTCTTCCTTAACAATTCTTGTTAATGCTTATGACTTTTGTTCCATTTACATGTGTGATTTTAACTGATCAAAAGTGATTGTTGGATCATTTCTTCGTGTGTGTTATTCACTTTACTAAATAAAGGTTTGATTATGAGAATGCTAAATTGTGTTTGATTAGATATGCATTATACCAGGGTTAAACAATAACAACAGCAGCAGCAACATTAACATGTGTGTACCAATAAACAACTGTTTCTAAAACGTTTCAGTTGAAATAGTTTATTCATACAAAAGAACTGAAATAAATCTAAATATTGTAAAGCCTAACTGTGAATTAACTAAAAATGTAAACACTTTCTAAACTGCTGATACGCAGAGAAAAGAGGGTGGGAGGCCCCTAACAGACCATCTCACGGTTTGTTACCTATTCCTATGAGAAAAGTCACTGGTTTCCTTCCCAAACCAATAGCAGAGATCAGCTGCTTATGCAGTAGTCATAAATTAGACTAATACCGTATGAATTGCCTAATTTTTATATTTGTGCTTTGTCACAAATTAAATGTTACATAACATAGTGTAAATGAGAAGAACAATAATATATTTAAATATTACACGATCCCTTAACGGTCTATCAGGAGTCTCCCTACATATTTTGTTTCTGCGTATCAACTGTATAGAAAATAAATATGCTTACATTCACATTTAACCCACAATAAGGCTTTTAAATATTTAGATTTATTTCAGTTTTGATTTACACGGTATTGTCTATAAACAAGTGTTATTCATCCAGTATTTTACAAACTATTTTATCGAATGATATAACGTTTGAGAACCTTCTTAACTAAACATTATTAATAATTTTATGATACCATCCTCCAGCCATCAAGGTTTACCCATATGTCCCTATACCATCTTTGCTATACTACCAAAACCAACATCATCACCAGTCCAAGTAGTTGCCAATATGACTGCAAAATATTAATAGATTGGTTTTATTTTATTTATGGATTATAAAGAAAATCATAAATATTTATTCAGGTGTTTCCTAGACCCTACTTTTGTGTCCCCATACACCAGACGGTATGGATTCTCCTGACCTAGAATCTCTGATCTAGACATAACAATATACTTTTATTTTCTTAATATTTCCATGTCTTCAATACGTTCATATGTATTCTGATTTATTAGATCTACCTCACAACGAAATATTGATCGTTAGCTCAGTGCTGTTTTATGTACTAAATCCAATGTTTAAAAGAATTGTGCTCGTAGCATATACCTTCTTTATGAAGCAGAGTAATGTTTTATTTTCATTCTGTGTGTGCAGTTTTTTTAACAATGTAAACGTATGTTCAAAGTGTAAAATAAATAATGAACATTTATTCTGTTGTTGCTGGTAATTGATCAATATACTTTTACTTCACTTGAAAGCAGCGAACTCTATTAGCAGAATTATTCTCTAAAGACCTTTTGATTTGCTTCGTTAACTAAAACATATTAGTCGCCATCAATATATTTTCACAAAGGAAATCCCCAAATGAGCCAGCATTTTGTACAATTATTTTCAGTTCATATCATTTTTATAAAATTTCCATCCTAATGAAATAATACTCTTGTTTTTCGTGTGATCTTATACATCCATCACGTAATTTGCTTAAGATTTTAATTTACTATTAATCTACAAAATACGTACAATATATTTATTCCTCTTCAATAACAAGGGTTGACATATTAGATTAATAAGGGTTCAAAATTGTTGTTGTCGTGGAATCTTTAGTGGGTCATGAATGGCTATTTGTTCCATGATAAACATGGAATGTGTTATTATACAGACAGCTTTACAAGAAGTGTGAATCAAAACCCTATCCCATGTTCAACTGCAAAATAGATGTGAACAATTGGAATTTATTGTTTAATATTGAATTTTTAGTAGTTTTTCGGATATAAATCAAAACTACAAGCTAATGAAAGGCAATGATTATACAGTGATGATTATTGTATAAATATTCATAGTTAGGTGTTATGATTCAGCTAAAAATTAAATGCAATTAGCATGGAAACAGCGCAGAGCCTATCCCTTGATTCAACCGGTTGGAACTTGGTATTCTATTAACTCAGACAGTTGAAGATTTGAGTGAAATTTAGTTACCTCTAAAATATTTAAAGATAATAGCAAGAGAAGGCAGTAGAAGATATACTTGATTTTATCAATGGCTGCATATATATATGGCTGCATATATATATGGCTGCATATATATATGGCTGCATATATATATGGATGCATATATATATGGCTGCATATATATATGGCTGCATATATATATGGATGCATATATATATGGCTGCATATATATATAAAATCAGAAAATGGAGAAAATCTCTGATTAACAAACACATCGATTGGACAAGATTTAAAGCTTATTTTTTAATACAAAGCATCCCATAACAAATAGATGGCGTCACCTATTTGTTATGTCATGTTTTGTATTCATAAACAAGCTATAAATGTGTTCCAATCGATGTGTTTCTTAATCTGAGGTTTTCTCCATTTACTGATTATTTGTATTTATTGTCTGATAACTCTTCTTTATCCTGTTGTTACCTGCACTCTGCGTGTATAGTTTGCCTGCACATCAATGCCCGGTGATAACACGGGTAACGGATACCGTAAGTACATGCGAATATTTTATCACTTAGTCGGTTATTATAACCGTTAACTCTGTTAACACTATATACATACACACACACATATATATATATATATATATATATATATATATATATATATATATATATATATATATATATATATATATATATAGAGAGAGAGAGAGAGAGAGAGAGAGAGAGACAGACAGACAGATAGACAGACAGACAGACAGACAGACAGACAGAGATAGATAGATAGATAGATAGATAGATAGATAGATAGATAGATAGATAGATATAATGGATCCAATAGACAGGGTAGCTCTTAAGGTGAAGAACACTAAATCTGCTAGAAAATTAAACTTAATCGCAGCTGAACACCTAACGAAGACATCATAAGAAGTGTTATAATTAGAAATAGTTTCTGAATGTCATGTCATTTCATTAATCGAAAACATTCACTTTCGGTATACAAAACACAATTATAAAGATTGTGTAGGGCCCTGCCCAAGGATTTATGACAGACGAATTGTAGACAGGAAGTTCGCTGTGGGCTAGCTAGGGAGCTGGTCTGCGGCGAAGTTCTTGTGTTTCCGTGCTGCGGAGAGGAATAGCCTCAGGCCAACGAATGTAGCGGTCTACCAAGGTTAGTAGGTACGATCAACCCTGTGAAGGTGATAGGGGGCTGACAAGGTCAATGTTGACGTGGCTGAAACGGGCTTGTAGTGGTTCATCGTTGCCGAGGGGTGCTTTGATGTGCTGATGGACCATGGCTTGTTGACAGGGGATGCAGATCTTGGCCCACTCCAGAATTTGCTTGGCCATACTGTGCCAGATAAATTTGCTTGACAGCAGACGCCGTGTGGCTCTAGTACCCAGGTGGGGCAATCCGTGAATGACGTCGAAAACCTTCCTGTGCCAGGCTAATCGGACGATCGGTCATGGCTTCCCAGTGGATACTTCACACTGTAGGGTTGTGCCGTTGGAGCCAAAGTGCATATGGCCGATAGCTGTCGTTGCTGGCGTGCAGACCAAGGCTCCGAGAGCTTGATCATAGCAAAGTTGAGCAGTATGTGGTCTATGGACACTGTAAACGTGCGACCTTCAAGAAAATTGTGAAAGTGGCGGACACCTAGATAGACAACCAGCGGTTTCCTGTCAAAAGCATTGTATTTCTGTTCAGGTAGTCGTAGTTGTCGACCGAAGAAGACAAGTGATCACTACTGACCACTGATGCATTGTTCCAAAATATCCCCAATGGCTTTGTCTGAGGTATCGACTGCGAGTGAAGTCCAAGCTGACATATAAGAATGGGATAGCATGGTTGCTTTAGCCCGGGCCTGTTTTGTGGATTTGAAGGCTGAAGTCATTGCACTATCCCACTCCACCTGTCTTTTATAACTATATTTTGACAGTGCCTTGTATAGGAGTCTCCTCACTCTTGCTGCAGAAGGGATGATGTATGGTGCCCCTCTTACAGTGTCAGGAGAGTTCCTTCCGAACGCGAAGTCAGACCCAGATGTAAAAAGGTACCTCACGCAACTGAGAGACAGTGTGGGCCAGTTGCACTCTATTCCCATGTCAACACATGACACACCTAGACCATCCGTACCAAATTATCACTGCACGGCTAACATCGTGTTCATTCGATGTGATGCACGGCGAAAATCCCTCCAGTCACACTACGATGGTCCATATGAACTCATATGTCCGGGAGACAAATCATTCCAACTCCTAATTGGCGGACAACAAGTCACAGTTTCCGTTGATAGGTTGAAACCGGCCCATCTTGTCCAAGTAGCTCAACCACGAAACAAGGGCCGCCCCAGGCAAATCACACCAACCCTTGGCAAGGAACAGTCACCGAAGAGCCGAATAACCACACGCACGGGCAGGGCAGTTATAACACCTTCCCGGTCAACAGTTCTGATAGTGAGCTATATGTAGGACACTGCCCAAAGATTTATGACAGATGAACTGTAGACAGAAACTTTACTGCGGGCTAGCTAGGGAGCTGGTCTGCGGCAAAGTTGACTTTCGGTTAAGCAGGCTTCTACGAAACAGAAGTTAACTGGCGGCTGTCGCCCTCGTGTGTTCAACTAAATAAATCTTTCACTAACACATTCTGGGTCTCCGTTAATCTTTTGTGTATAGCTTAATTAAAGCTATAACCGTTTTAACTGATTGCTTGCCAGCCTTCAACCAAAGTATACCATGTAGCATCTGAACTGGAAGTATTAACAATGATTCACATTCCTCAGTGCTTTAAAGATTTAATCTTTACGTTTTCGAAATGCTTGATGAGATTCAGGTGGTGGAGGTATGATTCCCTCTCTAATAACCGGATCGATTTCTCAGCATGTCACTCGGTAATCAGCGACGTAACATCCATCACGGTGTCCAGGGCTTGTTTCGCCCGGATTCATTAACAAGTCACGTTATCTCGTCTATCGCCAATGGATCACTTTTCTATGGAATTAGAGTTTAGACTATTTCCTATAATGAATGGTCTTCAAGATGGGATTTTATCCTTAGTTTAGAAAATGTCATTTCAACCATCTGCCGGTGGGTCGCACTGCATCACTCAGTTGTCTAGCTGCATAGCATAGGACTGCTTGATCATCGCTGAAATGGACTTCATACCAACATCAATAACAACCGTCTCCAAACATATAAACATATTTACAACTCCCCCAGAATAATAGCATTTTATGAGCTCTATTTGCATCACTCAGTCCAATACAAACGAATAAAGAAACGTATTAACACGGTAAGAGGAACATCACCAACAGCTTCATTAACTGCAATA
>NC_142944.1:3534613-3537113 GCF_046866305.1 Octopus bimaculoides
TAAAGTATCCCCAGGCTCTGAAGTTCTGTAAAGAAGAATAAAAAAGAAACACAATCTTCATTTAATCCAATCACTAGAACGGTATTTATAAAATATTTCAGGCAGACTTCATTTTTAACAAAATTACCTTGAGTAAAGTAATTTAAATTTTCAGCAATTAGAAGCATCATATATTTCAAAACTTCTGATGACTTTCAGTTTAGAAAACGTTGCATGTAGCAATTTAAAAGGAAAAATTTAACCATGTTGTAAAAGCTAAAGTTTAACACTATATTGCTCCATATTGCTCGGTTTCTCCTCGATTATTAAACGTATCCTTAGTGAACTTGATACAATTTCATTTGATTTGTCAAAGACTGAGTCTTCAGGTACCAGAATGAGCAGTCATATAAGTGGGTTCTTTTATCTTTGAATAAGCCGCCGTCCGCAAACATGATCACCAGCCGCTTCAGTAAATGCAAAAGTTACCCCTAATAGTTTACAAACTCAACAAAATTATTTTAACTAGGCAAGCAATCATCGAAATTCTTTCTTATTGACAGGTTTTAATAATTATTTGTAACGGACACCATAATGGGTCCCAACTTGTTTAATTGATTGCTTTGAGGTTCCGATCGTGAATCATTTCAACAATTCCAATCTAAAATGCTACAGCCATTAGATCAACGGCTGCATCGGATCCCTAACCCTTCCCTGCAAACAGCTTCCCTACTTCATTGACACCCGCTATTACACTGTCTTACAATTTTACATAGTCCCAAGTCTTCGCTTCATGTCGTGGGCTGCTTTATTTGCATCTGCAAAAATTCGTCTGTTGTATCAAATGTGAAAATTTGTGGCTAAATGTTTATTAGAGAGGCCTGTTGGGAGAATCTTTTGGATGTCCAACAAAATGGCACCATTTTGCTTTAGCCTGCAACCCGCCACTTCACTTTTTCAGGCTACTTTTACCTTTACCAACAATTTCCCCTTGAACTCAGCTTCTCCGTTTGGTACAAATAACTAACTTTCCTCTAATTACCTCAACACACACACATACACACACGTACACACATACTCACATGCTCACACATACAAACACATACACTCAAACACACAGACGCACACACATGTGTACAGCCCACCCACCCTCACTTTTACCGCTCTCCCTCCTCACTGACTGATGTCTTGTTCACATAACTCGCATATTATTATGCCATATTTTCACAAAGAAAAGTCTTTTCTTTCCTCACCTAATTAACTCTGTTACATCAATATCATATCATGCGTTTTTTTTCATGTCGAAACACACCATTCTATCATGTAAATATCGCGCACTTAATTCTTTACCATTACACACACACACACACACACACACACACACACACACACACACACACACACACACACACACATATATATATATATATATATATATATATATATATATATATACACACACACACACATATTTATACGCAATATGTCTCACATATTTCATTTCTGAGCTCACACTCAGACGTACACATAGACAGGTATTACACGCAAGCACATTCATATACACACTCATCATAAATTCTCTGGAGCTTACTTCTTTCATTCTGACATTCTCCATTTTGCTCGTTCGTCTCTGCCGTAAAACATTAACTTTCTCTTACCTCCAGTCTGACATTAGTCGTCATGGTTTTTCTTCAGTCTCTATGCACATTCTCTTCCTTATCTTTTTCACCTTTTTTCTTTCGTCTTTCTTCACAAAAGAAAAACCAAAACGTTGATATCCCTTGTCTTCCTTCAAAGCATTGACCTTGCACTTCATTTCGGCATGTTTGTTCTATTTAGTTTTTACCCTGTTTTAGCTTGTAATTCACTCTGGATATTATCTTCCAGTGCTGATATTGACTAAACTCAGATTACCCAAATACCGGCTCCCTAAAACTAATGGACTTTTAATGATAGAATAGATTCCTTGCTGCAATCCACCAGGCGATCCTTAGGGAGAGATTGAATCAATGTACAGAATAAAAAGCAAAACCTAAGCCTTTCCTTACACAAAATGTCTGAAAACGTCAGCACATTGGCAACACGACATAAACGATTGTGTTCACAGACTTAACAGATATACACATGATATGTAAAAATGTGGCAGAACTTATTTGCAAAAACAACATATTCGCAACAAAGAAGACATTCATACACATACTTGTTAGAATTCTCTGCACGGTCGCCATCAAAACCACAGAATGGAATACTGAAGATTTTAAGAATTAAAAAAATCTATTTTTATTAATAAACTTTGTTGTACTATCGATAACACTGCCACTCTGTGTACATTCGCTATCGTACATGTCTATATATCAGTGCAAATCAAAGTAAATATTATCCTCCATTTTTTTTCTCTTGACAAAGACTTTCTATAGCCGAAATATTGCAATATTAGGGAATAGTGTAAAGCGTTGCGTTTGGTTTTACTCTTTTGTCTCCAACTGATAGTAGCTTTCTAAAACACACACGCACGCACACA
>NC_142944.1:3542113-3554613 GCF_046866305.1 Octopus bimaculoides
ATGACAATAGGTATTGTTTTCGTCTTCAGATTCCACATTTTGCTAATTTCTATTTCAAGATCTTTATATTTGCTCAGTTTTTGGTAGGTCTTGACAGATACGTTTATATCGATTGGGACAGTCATATCAATGAGGAGGCATGATTTTTGTCTGAAGTCTTTCAGTATGATGTCTGGCCTATTTGCGTCTATCTTTCTGTCAGTTTGAATGGTGAAGTTCCAGAGGAGTGCAATGTGATCATTTTCAAGTACTGGGGGTGGTTTGTGTTCCCACTAGTTTTTATCATGGGGCAAGTCCAGGCTTTTGCATATTACCCAGTGAATATATTGTGCAGCTCTATCATGCCTGTTGAGATACTCTGTAGGCGCAACCAGACTGCACATGGAGACAACATGATCGATGGTCTCATTTTGTTGTTGGCATATACGACATAATGGGGAGCTGCCGTTCTTTAATATGTTGGCCTGGTAGTTCTTTGTAGGTAGACATTGATCATGGGCTGCTATGATAAACCCCTCTGTTTCTGATTTCAAGCCAGAGGCCATTAACCATTGGTGGGTAAGGGCTTTGTCAATATCTGCATTATTCGCTCTCTTTGGGTATTTGCCATTGAGAGGTTTTCCATGCCATTTTTCAGTCATAATATCTAAGGCAGCAATTTTTGCACGGGTTTTCAAGCGCTTAGCTTTTTCTGCAGGTGTTTCTAGTTCGTCTAATTCTTGAATTTGTTGCAATTGGAATTCACTTAGATAGTCCTTTGCCTGTTTTGTTACTGAGTAAGATGCTTTCTTGCTTTCATGTTTTAAGACAAGTTTTAGCATCCAGTCCTCAGAGTTTTTCAGATAGGTGTCTAGGCCAATTGTGGCTACCTTCATTGTTAATGCCAGCTGTAGAAGTCCTCGGCCTTCCTCTTTTCTTGGCAGATAAAGACGTTCTATATCTGCCTTAGGGTGGTGCATTCTATGCATTGTCAACAGTTTTCGTATTTTTCTGTCAACATTACATATTTCAGTAATTGACCAGTTAACGATATTGAAACTGTAAGTCACGACTGGTATGGCTAGAGCATTGATCGCTTCGATCCTGTTTCTCGCGTTCAGCTCTGTCTTCAGTATTGCTCTCACCCTGCGATAACATTCTCTTCTGATCCTTTCCCTCATCACTGAGTGCTTGATATTGTCCCCTTCAATTACCCCTAGGTATTTGTAGCTCTCCGCTGGTTCTAACTTTTTTATGACATTTTGCTGGTCAAGGTTCACATTAGATGTATTTGTCATTTTTCCTTTGATAAAGGTAGCTTTTGCACATTTATCAAGGCCAAATTGCATCCTGATGTCATCACTGAATTGTCATTATTATTATTATTATTATTATTATTATTATTATTATTATTATTATTATTATTATTATACACACAGCTGATTAGACTGGTTGGAAAAGAAAATATCTCTAACATCGGGCTACAACACGTTCGCTTAGATGCCAAGAACCCTCCTTAGTATCCTAGCTCTCCCTAATAACACTGTTTTCTACAACTGAACTAAACTGGGTTTTATGCCTATTTCCTCTATCCGTCTGTTCAGATGTTTAGGTATAGTTGCTAATGCACACCTAACTATTGAAACACATTTCACCCTCTTTTTCCACAGTCTCTTTAACTCAATAGCTCGATCTTAGTTTTGCTATTTTCTCTATAATTCTCATATTGATTCTTCCATTATTCGGGACTATAAACTCAATTATCTGCCACCTTCTATTCTCTTTATCTCTAACTACTACCAAACCAGGCCTTCTAGCTTCTATTACTCTGTCAGTCTGAATGTTAAAGTCCCATAACATATTTCTTATTTTCCACTACTTTACTAGGTTCGTTATTATTATTATTATTATTATTATTATTATTATTATTATTATTATTATTATTATTATTATTATTATCATCATCATCATCATCATCATCATCATCATCATCATCATCATCATCATCATCATCGTTATTATTATTATTATTATTATTATTATTATTATTGAGTGAGAGAGCAGTGCATGCCATCAAAGTGACACTGGGGTAAAATATACAAAGCCCATTATACCCATCATGACTACCCGTCTGATAAGGGTACACCAGGCACATGCATCACAACCACATGTGCGCGATATGTTGATCCCATATCAAGATAAACAGCGCATGACCTCGCAGGTGGGACCCAGTTAGAATTTTCTTCAGGTCGAGTAGCTTATCCCGCTCAAAAGGTCCCTGAATAAGGTTTGTTTAAGGTTGTTAAGCAAAACACCCATATTTCCAAAGGTGAATTATTCAAACCCCAAAGAATTCCTCTCAACACTTGGCTATGATGCTCCCCCACTACTTCTGCTCATGATCAGAGATGCACATATCGTCAGCCACCAAGGAACATGCTCAACTGGTTCAGGTCAAACAACTGACAAACAAATCTGTGGTATTAAGCAGAATATTTGCTGTAGCCCATCTTTTATACCAAGACAAAAACAATGTACATGATAACACTTCCAATCAATTAAGGTCAGAAGCCAAGAGAGCCACTGCCTGGTAATGCATCCGGGCATGTTGTTGTTGTTGTTATTATTATTATTATTATTATTATTATTATTATTATTATTATTATTATTATTATTACTATTATTATTATGTTTTTTTTTCTTCTTTCTTCAAATTTTCTTCCATTTCTCGCCGAGTGTTTTCCGTACACCTAGGGCAGAGAAACTCGTTGTATGCATTCCAGTTTACACACGCAAATTCACAGGTAAAACATGTATTTAAGAAAAAAAAATTCATGAATGGATGTTGTTTTCACAGCGATAATGCTCTTCTCAGTACATGAATCGTTCCAGTTAGCACGATTTTTTGCACTTCCTGTAGGGATGGTAAGCCTGGTATCATTTTCAAATAGGTTTCAGTACCTTTTATTATCATTCCTAGATATCCTACAATCACTGGTATGGTAGTCGCCTTGAGGTGCCACATTTTTTCAATTTCTATTAGCAAGTCTTTATATTTACTGATCTTGTCAAATTCTTCCGCCGCTATATTATGATCAGAGGGAATACTCATGTCAATTAATAAACACGTCTTCTTTGTCTGATCTTTTATAATAATATCCAGTTTATTAGCTTTTATAGCCTTGTCAGTATGTACGGGGAAGTCCAAGAGAATCGATACATTTTCTCCCTCAGTCACAGCTTCAGGATGGTGTTTATACCATTTGTCAGCGGTTTTGATTTTATAATGCTGACATATTGTCCAGTGTAAATACTGGCCAACTCTGTCATGTCTTGCTTTATATTCTACAGGTGCAAAGACTCTACACCCTGAGATTATGTGGTCTATAGTTTCAATCGCATCGTTACAGAATCGGCATTTTGGGTCAGCTCCATTTTTTATCCCATTGGCTTGGTAGTTCCGGGTTAATAAGTTTTGGTCTTGAGCAGCCAATATGAAACCTTCACTCTCTGCTTTTAGTCTTGAGCTTCGTAACCACTGATGCGTGCGTTTCTGGTCGACATCAGCTTGTTTGCTACGAGCCACATACTTGCCATGCTGAGGTTTCTGTTCCCATCTGCTAGCTAATTATTATTATTATTATTTTATGTTTGACTTTTGTTTTGCATTTGTACAAGTTGGATCCAAGTCTCACCCAGAGACCTCAAGAGACAACAAGTTAGAAGTTCATGTAAGTGTTATGCCTAGGGTACCATATATTTGGATTTGTACAGTTTTGTTCAAGTGAATGTTTAAGAAACCATAAGAAAATTGTGTTTGTTTTAAAATTTGAGATCACATAGACAGTATTTTACGTAGGATATGGACAGTTCCCATGAGCACTATCTTTTGAACTTCAGCCATTTTGGGGTTTCCTGGTATCTGAGCTAGGTAGTAATCAGCCCGTTTCGCTGTCATTCCCAGGGCACCTATGACAATAGGTATTGTTTTCGTCTTCAGATTCCACATTTTGCTAATTTCGCTAATTTCTATTTCAATCAGATTCCACGTTTTGCTAATTATTATTATTATTATTATTTTATGTTTGACTTTTGTTTTGCATTTGTACAAGTTGGATCCAAGTCTCACCCAGAGACCTCAAGAGACAACAAGTTAGAAGTTCATGTAAGTGTTATGCCTAGGGTACCATATATTTGGATTTGTACAGTTTTGTTCAAGTGAATGTTTAAGAAACCATAAGAAAATTATGTGCTTGTTTTAAAATTTGAGATCACATAGACAGTATTTTACGTAGGATATGGGCAGTTCCCATGAGCACTATCTTTTGAACTTCAGCCATTTTGGGGTTTCCTGGTATCTGAGCTAGGTAGTAATCAGCCCGTTTCGCTGTCATTCCCAGGGCACCTATGACATTATTATTATTATTATTATTATTATTATTATTATTATTATTCAACATTTCATAGTTTATACTGCAAATTTCTACTGCAACGTCTGCTACACCTTCGTGTTACGTTGTTGGGAGTGTGTGAAGCATTGTATGTTCTTTTTTTTTTTTGTTGGGGAAGTGTGAAAATTCTTCCTGGTATTGTATTGCATTAGTCTGTTTTGTTATGGGCTCTGGCTGCAATCTTTTGTTGTATTAGTGATTGTACTGTGTGCTGTGCGTGTAATGCGAGTTATGTACTTTTGTTGGCTAATCGACCTATTGGTGGTTATTTGTTTCATTGAATATTTGCTATATAGAGAGTGTCATATGTTTGTGGATTGTTTTGTTTGAGTTGTTTTATTGATTTGATAATGTCTTGCTTAGGATGTGGGCTGTTCCTAGCAGGACTATTTTTCGGATAGTGTGTAGTGTTGAGGATCCAAGTATAATTTCTATGTTTTTGTTGATATGTTGTTTTTTTTTTATCATACTCAGCACTCCAGTTATAACAGGTATTGTTTTTACAACCATGCCCCATATTTTGAATACTTCAGCTACCAGGTCTTTATACTTTGACAATTTGTCAACTTCTTTTGAGGCAATATTTTGGTCAGAAAGGACTGCAATGTCTATCAGTAAACAGGTGTTTTTTTTCCCCCATTTCTTGATTACTACGTCTGGGAGATTAGCTTCTATTTCTTTGTCAGTTTGTCAGTTTCAATTCAGTAATCTTCCAGTTTATAATGTTGGAGCTGTAGTTTATGACTGATATGGCAAGCGTATTTATCCCTATTATCTTATTTTTTTAG
The DNA here is from genome assembly GCF_046866305.1 of Octopus bimaculoides. Classification (NCBI taxonomy): domain Eukaryota; kingdom Metazoa; phylum Mollusca; class Cephalopoda; order Octopoda; family Octopodidae; genus Octopus; species Octopus bimaculoides. The sequence goes on from NC_142944.1 coordinate 3,547,332, forward strand.
CATTGGATTCAGTGTCTAATATTAGTCTAACTCTTCTGTAATATTCTCTCCTAATCTTGTCTTTCATTATTCATAGGTATGTGTATGGGTGACTGTGACCTAATTTTCTGATTTCTGTGTCTATGCCGAGTGTTATATTTTCAGTGCTGATTAATTTGACTTCATTAGCTTCCTCGCCCTTCTGATGTACTCCTTCTCAATTTTCGTTTGCATTTCTGTAGTGAGTACCCCTTCAGATTATGATACTCCTACATATATATATATATATGGTATTTTTATATAAGCTTAAAGCTTATGGCAATCACCGTGCAGCAATTAAGGAAAATAGTCTAATGAAGGTGCATATTAGACTATTTTCCTTAGTCATTGTACGGTGGTCACAATAAGCCTTAAGCTTATATAATAAATTCCTTTATTATTATTTACAGGATTGTAATAAAAGAACCATTCGCTCCGAAATATATATATGTATATATGCATATATATATATGTATGCATATATATGTATGTATGTATATATATATATATATATATATATATATATATATATATATATATATATATATATATATATATATATGTGGTGAAGCAATTAGCTGACCCCAATTATAATTATGTTTATAACAATAGAATATATATGATTATATATATATATATATATATATATATATATATATATATATATATATATATATATATATATATATGATCATATATATATATAATCATATATATATATATATATATATATATATATATATATATATATAATCATATATATTCTATTGTTATAAACATAATTATAATTGGGGGTCAGCTAATTGCTTCACCACATACCGAATTTAGAAAGAGGAGTTAAAAATTTCTTTTCTACTACTGTGTGGTAAAGCAATTAGCTGACCCCTAATTATAATTATGTTTATAATAATTGAATATTTGTATAATTTTACCTATAAAGGTAATTTTAACGTACCGATCTACTTGGTAAAGTCTTTAACGTTTCGAGCCTACGCTCTTCCACAGAAAGGAACACAGAAATAAACAAGGAGAGAAAATAAAGAATGTGTAGTGGCTAGCGATCTATCATGGCGAATGCCGGACAGAGGGGTCTAGATGGCCTTGACGTGTGCGTCCACTCTGCTGGCAAAAATGAGCTGTACCTTTATCTCGAACAGACAAGCCTTGTCATATTCTGTATCACGCTGAATCTTCCTGAAAACTACGTTAAGGTTACACTTATCTGTGGAGTGCTCAGCCACTTTCACCTTAATTTAACGAACAAGCTGTTCCGTTGATCGTATCAGCTGCGACCCCCGTCTTCGGAACCGATGGAGTGCTCCTATATATATATATATATATATATATATATATATATATATATATATATATATATATATATATATATATATATATGTATGTATGTATGTATGTATGTATGTATGTATGTATATACATATGTATATACTTGTATATATTGGGTTGGTGCATAATTATTGCGGCTTTTTTCAACAAATTTTAATCAACGAAAACATAATTTAACAAGAACGCCTTTAAATGACGGTCTGACCGTCTGCCAAGAAAATAGAAAGAACTAATTGAAGTCGATGGTGAATATGCTGCGGAATTATCCAAACAATGCCGTATATTTCCATTCTTAACACGTTCTGACATATTCGAGCATAAAAATCTGATCGCTGTTGTTTGCCGCCATCAAAGAGAACACTTCCTTTTAAATCATGTATGTTTGAATTCTCACTGTTCTGCATTCACCCGATGAATTATTATGTTTTTGTAGACATCAACACGCATCAGCTATTAATAAGTTTGCTGGTTCTTATAAAGGAGAGCTGGTGTTTTTATCATATTCATTAGTAAAATATAGCTTTAACTGAGGAGATATACAACAAGGTCGAAACATCGCAATGTTTCAAAGTTTACTTTACACCTATAAATCGTGTATATTATGAAAACTCATGGTCCAAAGGGACGAAGTTTTTTCCGACAATGATTAGATAGTCACATTGAAATCTACCAGAACGTATCAAGAATAAACTTATACATCATTGCTTGAAACCTCATTTTTGTGCGTGCGTCTTATGAATAAATTCTATCATACAAAAAACTTAATGAAAGTGTATTTTAGATAATTAAGGATTTGTATCCTACCTAATATTCTAAGAAAATTGTCCCCATCATTGGTAAATGTTTTTGTTGTTGTTGTTTGTTCCTTATAAGGGCCAGTTTCCCGGTTTCATTGGCTTATAGGTTCCCCACCTGGACGGGACACCACTCCGTCTCAGGTGAGCTGCTAAATGCAGAGGGGAAGAGTGAGAGAAAGTTGTGGCAAAAGAGTCAGCAAAAGTTCGCCATTATCTTCTGCCGGAGCCGCGTGGAGTTTAGGTGTTTTGCTCATAAACACACATATCACCCGGTCTGAGATTTGAACCCGCGATTCCTCGACCGCTAGTCAGCTGCTCTAACCACTAGGCCATGCTCCTCCACATTGGTAAATGTAGATTCTCCTTATTTTCAACGAGAATGCATTTACTTAGAGTTTGTCATTATGACGGGAAGATATTTCATGATAGTGACTCAGAAAAAAATTCGATACACAACGTGAGTGAACCAGTATTTCCAAATGTAGAAACAGACCAAGAAATACTCTATCGTCTAATCCTCTATTTAGTGCAAATATCCACCCTCACATTTCCTTGGAACTTCACAAGTTTAAGCCTTTTTCATTAGCTGATAAACTGTTGCTATGTTTTTTGTTAGTGGTGGGTATTTTAATAGAAATACATTTGAGATAAGCTTTTCTAATTGAAACTATTAATCATTTTAATTCCAGAAACCTCTACAACAGCAACAACAATAAAACAACAACACTCTCATCATCACAATAATAATAATAATAATAATAATAATAATAATAATAATAATAATAATAATAATAATAATAATAATAATAATAATAGTTCTACATGTAACTGGATTGCAATTTCGAAAGTTCTGTAGCAAAATTATGATCGCTCTTTACCCTTAGGTATCCGCATTTTGCCATTTTAGCTTTAGGTACTCATTTTGGCTCATCACATGATGGTCAAGTCCATTTAACTTTACGCAGACTGTCCACCCCTTAACGTGATAGACTAATCAAGCGTCCAAACATCAGCTATTTAAGGGAAGGTTTTTCCTCCGGAGGGAGGTGAGCTGAGGCGAACGAGTTTTGATCTTCGCCATGAGAGTAGTTTTATTCCATTTTGCGGCTTCAGTGGGAAGAAAATTGTAGCATAAATTCTTGACGCTATGCTTAGCGTTTCTTCCAACGTTCATCTTCATTTTCAAGAAACACTGAAACTATGAAATGTATTTGAGAAATTTATTCATGTTATGCCAGCTGTATTTCCATTTGGTGTCGGAATAAATGTTGCTGTCAATTTTATATTGTCTTCATATTTATTGACGTTCGTTATCCTGATTCTTATTTACCTAGAAGATATTATATTACCAGGGCTAAAGCCACATTGCATCATTTATCTAACCCGCTAAAATTCTAATAAATTCTAGCCTTAGTGTCCTCCAAGGCTTACATCAGCCTAATTGGAATTGCTTTGTAATTCGTTTTTATTAAGGACTATTTGCATTTAGTAACCCTCTAAAGAAATTTGACACAAATTTATGCAAACACATCTGTTTGAAGGAACTGGGATATGTAACGCTTAATTCTCGAATTAAAGAACATTCAGAATTGTTTGGTTACTGTAAACCACCTTCGATGTTCCTACTCCGTAATTGTACCACCAAATTGTTATTTGACGTAGTAAATTTTTCAAAAATCCCTGACTTTTTAATGATACAGCATATTTTTTGTTAAATATATATATATTTTTTCAAATATACATATTCATGTTCTTATACTTCCATATTGCATTGTTTACACAAATTTACTTCAATTTTATTTTTACTATTTTGGGTGTCAAACGTTCTCCTATTTTTCAAACAACAGTCATCTTATTAGCTAAATATATTCCATTGATATTTCACTTCAGCAAACAGCATTCGCTGTGATAGTGTAACATTATATACCAAATTTCAGGTTCTATTTATCACAGCATTCCAAAGATCGGCGTCGAAAATCTCAGAATAGCTATTTGACAAGTTTCAACTTCCAGTAAACCACTCTATTTTGAGAGTGAGTATTCTATTGTTTATATTTACACGTACACGATTACAGGTATATGTATGTGTGCGTGCGTGTGCGTGTGTAAATATGATTATCTTTTAAGGATAAGTTCTTCTTCCCCTGGATACTCGGAAATGCAGTGAACAAATGTATGGTTCGATGGAAACTTGTAACTACAGATTTACCATTCGCAAATTGTGATATCAGGTTAGGTGTGTGAGTATGCACCATTGCTGCGCGATGTTGTTGCTGCTGCACTCACCATTTGTCGCTATATTCTCGGTTCCTCCCAGGCGACCAATCGAGCAGTTCCCATGTCTGTGAGATACCTTCCTCATCTGTCGTGACCATGTGGTATGCTGTTGACCGACGCGTGCTATAAACCCAGCCGGATTCTCAGTGAAGAGAACACAGTAATCAGGTCCTAACTAAGGCAATCGAGCGACACGGCCAGACAGTCTGATCTGGCACCCCCGAGCCATACAAATAACAAAAAGGACGCGTCTTATTTTGTGAGTGGAGTCGTTGGCTCGATTCAAAATCTAATCAGTGGTAACTCATAATCTTGCGACGCGTCGTGGCATCGAAGGAGTTCAAATAAATTGTAGTATGAAAAAAAAAATTACATGCACACATCTCTCATAACTCCAAAACAATCGATAGTTTGAAATATCATGTGTGGTTTACAACGTTAAATATTATAATCCTTCTGCTTTAAGTTGGACTAAGTCCTGGCTTTCATTCAATCGAATTATCTTTACGTATGAAATGTAAGCATCCCTACATATCATAATCAATCAAGTTTGATTTTCAAACCTGATTTTCACTAGAAGTCAATTTTTATTTTACTTTTTGTTTCTTTTTTCTGGACCTGTTAATTCCTGTGTATTGCGTGTGTATGTGTGCGCATGTGTACATATACGTACGCATGTAAATGTATTGTTAATGATGTGATCGTGCGAACTCTTCAAACATTATTAATACACACTTACACACTGATATAAAAACTGTGTAGGTCTAAATATAATAACAGGGATTACAAACTCATACCAAAATAAATACAGAATTATCTAATTCAACTAAGCTGGGAACTGCTCCAAAATGCTTTCTCAATGTGCTTAACCCTTTAGCATTTAAACCAGCCATATTTGGCCCATATATTCTACATGTTTTATGTTCAAACCGATCAAATTCGGTTTCTCACACCTACCATAAAATGTCATTCTAAAAATATACTATCATATCATTGAAATCTTGAAGCAGCGAGATACTGCATGATTAATTCAAACCAATTTGAATAAAAAAGCATTATACTTGACAGAGTAATCTGAATCTAAAGGGTTAAATATTTATAGATTATTTAAGAATAACTTGCTGGGATATATTTTCTTTCTAATGATGACTCATCATGGATAAATAAAGTGCAAGCATACAAACTTTGATGCTACCATTGTCGTTTGAGGCGGGCGGGATTGTGAACTGTTAGACATATTTGTACTCAACACTCTGAAAAGTGTTTTTTGAAAATTTATTTTGAATCAATACACTAATGGTGTGCTCATAATTTCGAAGAGCACGGATGATAAAATCTTGGAAAAGATCTTATCACAAGAATATTTAACAAATTCTGTCAGACGAATCTGTCAAACTTATATTGGCACTACGTTAAACGTATCTACGAAATCATATAGCAGGCAAATAAATTGCAAGCTATCCTACTTACAAGCAAAACAGAACCAGCTGTCTAACGTCATCAAATATGTATGCAAACACATTAGCAAGATTTTTGTGGACACAGGCAACAAACATGGTTATAAGTTTAAGAAGTTCGCTCGATAGCTACGTGGTTTTGAGATTGATCTCACAATGTGGCTGTTGCTTCAATCTCGTTATGTCAAAAGGCGTGTGAGTCAAATTTTAGTAGCCAGAAAATGTGTTGGAGCCCGTCAGAAAGGCTGTTTCTGTTTCTTAGTGTGTGTGTGTGTGTGTGTGTGTGTGTGTGTGTGTGTGTGTGTGTGTGTGTGTTTGTGTGTGTGTGTGTGTGTGTGTGTGTGTGTGTGATTCACCGATGTATATCGGTGATGGATGAAAAACATCGAGAAGAAAACCGAGAAGGTGGTACTCTTCGGAAAATGTCCTTTGCCATATCAGTTCTCCCTCGTTTTACTCATTTTCGAAAATGAAGCAACATGTATGAATGCATATAGTACATATGCATATAATATATATATGTATATACATACATGTATGTTTAAATATGAGTCATATACACTCGCTAACCCATACACAATCATAAACACAATATTCACGCATAAATACACTATGTACAATCACACAATACCATCACACAAACACAAACGCGTGTATACACACATGCATACATATGAGGGATTACCTTTTACACATGCATACATAAAAAGGACACAAGAACACACACGCTAGTCGCACACATTATACGCGCACATAATAGCTTCCTGCACACACCCGCTTGCACACACATGTCTGGTAGCCTCATGGAGTAAGCGTTAATTCAGACACGTTTTATTCCCTCCATATTTTTTATCGCCATCTTTTTTGTCTCCGCTTTCTTTCTGTAAAGAGCCTACGCTCGAAACATTAAAGAGTTCTTCTACTTATCCTTAGAGTTAAACTAATACACCTTGTTTATTGTTTTTCACCTCGTTTTTGTAGGAGATTTTCTTGTGTAGTTTTGAACTGTATATATATATATATATATATATATATATATATATATATATATATATATATATATATATATATATATAGATAGATAGATAATCATAAATATATAGGGATTGACAGTAACCTGCTTCTCCAACATACTGAGAATTCAGAAATAGCAGTCAAAGAACTACTGATTTCAAAACTACAAATTATTACTCTAGATTGATAGCGATATTTTTGATACACAACTCTAAGGTGGATAGTTAAACCACAGGAATTCGTACGAGTCTCTTTCCTATGCGGGACTATTTCTGATGCACACTGAATTGAAATTCATTAGGGCGAGGGATTTTGATCTAACTGGCCGATAAATTTCTTAACGTCTTCCTCACGTGGTATTGATGTTCACATGGT
>NC_142944.1:3562113-3569613 GCF_046866305.1 Octopus bimaculoides
TTATTAACTGCAGAGTTATTTCCGGCCTTAGCACGCCAGATTGAAGACATTTGAAGGGATGCACTGAATGTAATTTGTAGAACTCTACACGTGCTCCCTTTCGGGTGAACGTCTTATGTCTAGTTCTGGAAATTATATTTTTAAATCGACAGACTACGCTGATGATCCTGCAGATATTTACTTATGTAAATTTTAACAGGTGAAACCATGGTACGTAGGTTAATCGTTTTTTTAATTTTTTATTTAGTATTTTTTCATTTGTCTTGCCGTCTTACAGTCTGTTGTGTCGCTAATTTTTTACTGAGAACATATTTTTTCGTGGTTAGATGATTCGGCATCTATTTCTAGCATATAGGAGTCCACTTTTGCTGGTCATTCCTCTTATTTTTGTATATATATGGGCAAAGGGAAATCCAGTTTTGTTTTGAAGGCTCCTTCATCTACCTCATGTATGACTCTTCTGGCTTTTGGGGAGGATATTGAAGATCTGTTGCAGTATCTGGTCCTGTATCTTGACGGCGATGTTGAGATTTTTGGCACTATGCAGTGGCGCCCCGTTCTGCTGTTTGTGTAATTTTCAATGCCAAAGTTTGATGCAAGTCTTTCCAGGATTTTCCAGATGTATATCACTGCATATCTTTCACGCCTTCGTTCTAGGAAGGAGAGTCTTAACTTTTTTCAGTCTGTCCCGGTATCTGGAGTACTTCGAGTTCCGCCGTTAATTTTACACTATGTGGTGACCATAATTGGAAGCAGTAGCCAAACGGTTGAGGACAAATACCTTCCAGAGGACCATTGTGGTTTCTTACTCTCACGTTCTGAAAGTTCTAAGGATCCATCCGGTCTACTGTCTGCCCTTTGTTGGCAACTTAGTAATATGCACTTTGAAGGACTCATCATTACTCATGTCGATACCTGGGTTGCACACTGATTTTGATTTAGGGATTGCAATCCCTCGTGGGCCAGTGTATCCTATCTGCATTTCGGGTGCTGGTAGCACAGGGCTTGGAATTTCCCAGCATTAAACTGCATGTTATTTTCCTCACCCCACCTGTATATTGCGTCCAGTTTCCATTGCAGATATGCAATATCTCCAGGATTCCGTATCCTCTGAGGGACTTCTGTATCATCAGTATAGCTGGCTATCTGAGCTGCTTGAGATATACCTGAGAGGGCCACTCTGAATAGTACTGGCCCTAAGACAGTGTTCTGTGGAGCACCACTCACTATTTGTGCTTCCTTGGAAGTGGCTCCATTGGCCACCACTGACTGACTTCTATCGTATAGCCATCTTCCAAGTTTTTCGACTATGCCGAGACCACGCAGTTTGTAAAATGTATATAAGTATGTATATATGCATATGTATGTGTGTGCGTGTGTGTGAATGCATATATTTATGTACATACATGTGTATATATGTATATATGCATGGGTGTATATATGTATGAACATATATGTGTTTGTGCGTATTCATGTATATATATGTGTGTGTGTGTATGTATATATATACATATATATGTATGTATCTACGTACGTATCTATGTACGTATTTATGTATGTAAATACGTACGTACGGACGTATGTATGTATGTATGTATGTATGTATGTATGTATATATGTAGGTAGGTAGGTAGGTAGGTAGGTAGGTAGGTATTGAGTTTGCGATAAAACTAACTCCAAGGTGCGCATTTCAAATTGAAAGTAACTCATATTCTGATTGATTTAAATAATTAATGTTTTAGAGAGAATAATAAACTGATTTAGAAAAATAAATACAAAATATTAGAGATGAAAGAAATACTTTCAGTTGAAAGTATATACTATTAAGTTGATACGAGTATATTATTGGTAATTATCGATCTTGAATGCATCAAAGACAAAATTAAATCTGATTTGATTTGAACTTAAAGAAGAAAAACCAAACTAAATATTATACGGAATTTTATCAGACGCTTTACTATTTTTCTCAACTTTCCATCTTGACTTCTAAATTACAAAGTTAATTTATTTTTTATTTTTGAAGTTCTGCTGCGACAAATTTTGAAGAACTTACGTATAACAAAATCGGAATCGCTTTGCCGGGACAAAATGTTTAGTAGTATTTATCGTTTAGGTTCAATGACGAGGAATTGATTGAGATCCAAATGAATGGACAATACCCACTTCTCCAATAATTGTACTAGTGTTAGAAATGATTATTACAACAAAAGTTCGTTGAGACCACGAAAGGAAAAGTCCACGGAATTGGAACTCAGAAAGTAAAACCCGAAAAAAATACCGCTAAACATTCTTGTTCAGCACGGTAACGGTTCGGCCAGCTAGCAGCAAACGGTGTTATAAATAATATAATTAGATATTGTAAGACAACCTTGATCAAGATGTGGAAAAATATTGCCCGAGTCCACATGATAAAAGGTATAAATGATAGTTGAAAGTTGCTGAAAATTGTGCAAAATATCTGCATTATGATATTTAACATAATAAAAGCGGATCTAAATAGAATATGATAATTAACTTTGTAGTGCAGCTATAAAAATTGTTGTGCATTGTCTTTATCTCCCATAGCAACAAACCAAATGTTTGTAATTTGTCTGATTGATATAGGTGTAGATAAATAAGCATGCAACTATTCTTTTATTCGTTTCATTCATTTGACTGTGGCCATGCCGGAGTACCGCCTTTAGTCGAACAAATCGTTCCCAGGACTTATTGCTTGTAAGCCTAGTACTTATTCTATTTTGCCGAACGGCTAAGTTTCGGGGATGTAAACACACCAGCATCGGTTGTCAAGCGATGTTGGGGGACAAACACAGACACACAAACACATACATACATACATACATATATATATATATATATATATATATATATATACGACGGGTTTCTTTCAGCTTCCGTCAACCAAATCCACTCTCAAGGCTTTGGTTGGCCTGAGGCTGCAGTAGAAGACACTTGCCCAAGGTGTCATGCAGTGGGACTGATCCTGAAACCATGTGGTTGGTAAGCAAGCTACTTACCACACAGCCAGTTTAGTAAAGTAGTATTTAATATGTTAAACAAACATTTATTAAAGTAGTATCTAGTATATTAAACAGATAAGACATTCAAGTGTGGAAAGAGCACCAACCCATTAAGCATAACAGCGTAACATCAATATGTAATCGTTAAGAATAGAAAACAAGCCTTATAATCGAAACAAGGTGAGATAATCGATACAAATCTTCATGTCTACAAACGAAAGTAGTCCCTACGAGCAGTGGCGGACTGGCCAGGTTGCCAGCTGAATTGATCACAGTCACACATTACTGCAATCCCAAAGAATTTAAATTGTTATAATGGGTTTCCAGAAAGATTCCTTTTAACGGGGTTTCAAGGAGGAAATTTGGATGTTGTCACAATATTAAATACCCGCAGTAGTATTTTCGATTAAGATGAAACAACAATAAACTGCAGAAATTTTGTATTTAAGTCCTACATTTGCAAGCAGGAAAAATAGTGAATTGAGAAGTATAATTTCAGGATGTTTGAAATTTGAAGTCGATTATTAAACGAATCAAACAATAATGGGATTGTAAAGTGTATCGTTGGTCTTGTTTAACCTCAGGTCACTCTTAATAAAGATTACAACTATGATGAAACGGATAACAGTTCGTGAATCCTGTTTTCCTTATGTGCAAGGAATTCAAGACTACATTATCCAATGTGTCCTTTTCTGAGACACAGGAAGGTGATTCGATGGATCTTTGACTGCTACTTCTTTCTGGTGGTAGAATCGCATAGAAACATTGACAATCCTCATTGGATTGATTCATGCGTTAACAATTAGCATTACAGTAAACAGCCGCATATTTTAGACTGAACAACTTGACACAAAACTCAAAATATTGGTTTATTTAACCATCTAATTTGTTTTTCTTGATTTTGCAATAAATTTACTCTAAGAGGACAAAGGAACTCTTGGTAAATACAATCAATGTAAGCGTTAACATAAATCAATAAAAAATATGACGACAAGGATGCATATATGGATGTATGTATGTATTTATATATATGTTTGTGTGTGTGTGTATGTATATGTGTGTGTGTGTGTGTATATATATATATATATATATATATATATATATATAGCGAGAGAGAGAGAGACATGTGTATATATGTGTATATATGGTACCATAGCCAATGAGGGTTATCCGAGGCGTGGTTATTGCTAGTTCAAAACTATATATATATATATATATATATATATATATATATATATATATGCATACATACAGGGTGCGGTGAATAGATAGATTGTCATCTAAATTATTCGAAAATGAAAATAGCACTGACATCTCATTTTAACAGATATATTTACCAAAATTGCATTAAAATATCTTGAAATACTAAAGAGTAAATTTATCCAATAAAATCGCCATTGGCTTCAATCACGGTCTCCCAGCGACTTCGGAATCTCCTGCAACTCTTCTGGACGGTCTCCTTGTTTAAGTTGGTCAATGCTGCCATAATCCTTGCCTTCAGTTCATCTCTGGTGTTACAAGGAGTTTTGTTGATCTCTCATTCAACTGCACTCCACACAAAATAATGATGGAGGTCGCAGTGTGGGGAGTTAGGTGGTCAGATGTTAGGAGTGATGTGGTCGCAGAAATTGTCTAAGAGCCAGAATGGTTTCTCCTGCTTGTGTGGCATGGTGCAGAGTCCTGTTTTTTGTGTGGCATGGCGCAGAGTCTTGACCCAGGGCAGCACTGCCTCCTCCAGGCACTTGATGTAGGCCTCCGTGTTGAGTCTGAGGCCGAGTGGAAAGATGAAAGGAGGCATAACGTCACCATCACTATATATCACTCCAAATACCACTATGTTGACTGGATGTATGATTTTTATCTCACTCGATACATGTTTTGGGGACACGGCAAGCCAACGGTTGTTCTGTGTGTTCACCATCTGATCCTGGCAGAATTTTTTCTCGTCTGAGAAAAACCAAAGCATGTTCGGTTGGAGGAGATGCTTGAGTTTGTTCAAAAGCTTCGTTGCGCGGACTTTCCTTTTGTCATTGATGGCTTGGGATAAAAAAATTGGCCTTTTCTCATCTTGTATCAGGAATACCGAATATCTTCATGCACTACTTGCCTGATAAGAATCTCGGACACTCCCATGTCCCTGGCCATGGACTTGATTGACTTAGAGAGATCGTTGTCAATCATAGCCTAGATTTCACCAACAAATCCAGGAGTTCTTTTTTATCAGAACGAGCAGAGTGAGTTTTCCGAGCTGCTATACATTCATAATTACCATTAGACTCATCCAATTCTTTCTAAATTCTCTGCACTGTCCTCAGATTAGCACCCATACACTCTGAAATGTTCGTATTGGAGCCTCCGGCGCGAATGTCAAGCAGTACAGCATGTCGTTTTCAAATTTCTGACAGAGTGAATTGCATCATGGTACTGTTTTTCTCACAGACGGTGCCCACCTGACCCTACTGACAAATTCAAAAACGAACAATGTGCATGCGCAAAATTAAAAGTATAAAATGGTGTCAATTTACCCATCACACTCTGTGTCTGTGTATGTGTGCATATATATATATATATATATATATATATATATATATATATATATATATATATATATATATATATATATATATATATATACATATATATATAAGGTTATGAAGGGTATTAGTTTCGACCAAACCCAAAGATACAGGTAATACCAAGTAAGTGCTGTATACCGGCTAGTTTTGCCCTTTTCGTTGTATAAACATGAGTGGGGAATATAACATAAGTCGTGTATTAGCGGGTGTATGTATAAAGAGAGAAAAGGATAAAGAGACCAATGGCAAAGTTAGAAATAAATCTTATGGATAAAGTCTTACAGCTGTTTCATGGAAAATCCAATGTACCCCTTCATCGGAGACGGTAATAGTAGAGGAATGGATTATTATATCTATAAGAGGAGATATAATAATTCATTCCTCTACTATTACCGTCTCCGATGAAGGGATACATTGGATTTTCCCTGAAACAGCTGTAAGACTTTATCCATAAAATTTATTTCTAGCTTTGCCATTGGTCTCTTTATCCTTTTCTCTCTTTATACATATATATATATATATATAAACTATACAAACATGCGTAAGGTCGTACCTCTATACGTTCACTGATACCTTTCAATGTATTCTCGATCCTTACAAATTAGTGTACACACACACATACTAACAACAACACCAAATTTGAATACTTACACACATCCATAGATATACAAACACCTTACCAACACAGACGCCTATTCCTTCCCACCTTATGCTCGCTTCCAGAAACACAAGCACACTGTAATATGTATCTGGTTAACCATTCCTTCTTATATTCCTGACTTCGCCTCAGAACAGTATTTCTTCCTGGGTTTTAACCATTCGCACTCTTCCTGCATCCTTTCTTCAATTAACATCTTTTCTTTAAGTTTTGCTTCCACTTTACATTACTTTCCATTTTCCAGCTTTCCAACATATATAAATACAATTTTGATGAGGCACCGTTACAATTTTGGTGACGCCGATGTTAAAGCATGTGCATACAATTGTTACATACACACACACACACACACACACACACACACACACACATATGTGTGTGTGTGTGTGTGTGTGTGTGTGTGTGTGTGTGTGTACATACATACATATGTATAAAAGCTATAGAAGATACTTGCCCAAGGTGTGTGTGTGTGTGTGTTTGTGTGTGTGTATGTGTGTGTTTGCGTATGTGTGTATGTGTGTAAACCCACTTAACATTTGAAGTTCACAACTGCTTTTTCCAAAACTGAGAACATACATTACTTATATTCCAGAGATGATTTTAGACTCTTCAAATTTTTCACATGAAAAGTAACGGGCCCTCTGAGAGCAGAAAACACCCTTTCCTGGGTTACGTGGAGAAGAGAAGTAACTCTTTACGAAGTAACTTCCAGACCAACATCTATTTGACCAACATTTATTGGTCAAAAAATTATCACAATCTCAATTGGTTGTGTGAAAGAGCAATATTGGCTCCAAAATATAGCACTGTAAGTAAAATTAATGAGCAGCTGATGCAGTACTTTTCCGGAAACCCTCACATCTATAAGTCAGTTGATACAATCCCAGATCCAGAAGAGGTGGTAAATTATCCAACAGAATTTCTCAATTTATTGGAGCCTCAAGGACTACCTCCCCACAGATTGGAACTTAAAGTGGGAACTCCAGTAATGTTATTGAGGAATTTGGATCCACCAACACACTGCAATGGGACACGCATGGTGATAAAGAAGATGATACCACATGTTATTGAGGCCCCCATTCTCTCTGGATGTGGAAAAGGAGAGGATGTTTTCACACCCAGAATTCCTCTCATTCCATTAGGAGCAGAAATTCCTTTTTCATTCAGAAGAGTGCAATTTCCTATTTGTATCAGCTTCGCAAGGTCTATCAATAAATCCCAGGGTCAAACACTGTCTGTGGTAGAA
>NC_142944.1:3572113-3574613 GCF_046866305.1 Octopus bimaculoides
ACGAAGGATTAATTCCAAGTGGCTATCTGTTTTCCTATGTGTTCGTTCCGTGGTCTGTAGTTCATTGTTCTAACGTCCTGTACCCTGATATGCATCTATATACACATGTAGAAGTATGTGCATATATGTGTGTATACATACATACATGTTCTTTGTATCATATATATGTGTGTGTGTGTGTGTGTGTGTGTGTGTGTGTGTGTGTGTGTGTGTGTGTGTGTGTGTATTTATTTCTTTATTGCCCACAGGGGGAGGACTAAACATAGAGGGGTGACTAACAAGGACAGACAAAGGGATTAAGTCAATTACATCGACCCCAGTGCGTAACTGGTACTTATTTAATCGACCCCAAAAGAATGAAAGGCAAAGTCGACCTCGGCGGAATTTGAACTCAGTGTGACTCAAAGTCCGAGAGTTTCGTAAGATGGCAATTTGATAAGTGCCAACGCACGAAACTCTCGGACCTTGAGTCACTCCGTTGGTTCTGCTAAATTATATATATATATATATATATATATATATATATATATATATATATATATATATATAAATCTGAAATTGTGTGTTTGTGTGAAGCCTTTTTGAATGTTTATAGAAATCCACATTTTCCACTTTTTCGTAAAAAGTTTTACAGCAATGGAATTTTCTCGATCTGAACTTTCCAGTGCAGCAATTAGATTTTTAAAATTCTGTTTACGTTGTGTGATTTAAGGGAGATTCGGCTGTTGTTTGTAGCAACTTTTATATTTCATCCCTTCTACCTGGAACGCAATTCTCACACACGCGCTCAACATAAAAATATAGAGAGTAAGAGTAAAAGATGGAGAGGGAGAGAGAGAGAAAGTGATATATACAACGTCATAGATCAAACTTTCATCTCAGTATTCTTTACCTATTTTTCATAACATAGATACGTAAACACACACACAACCACACATACTTGACCTTTGACAACAACATACACATTGCTCAATCTCTATTCATTTCTTCCCCTCTTCCTCTCTCGCTCTCTCAAACGTATACACGTGCAAGTAAACACAGTCATTCACATCGTGGTATATTTACAAAACATTGATGGCATAACTACAGAGTTGTATCCCCCAGCTTTGGAAGGTCATAACTTTCATAAAAATGAATATTTTTTTATGAAATGCATATATTATTTATTATGTAGATTCCAAATATACAAAAATTTTCGGTGAAAGTGTTTTGGAAGGGGGGTGGGGTACAATATTCGGAAATTCCACTTAAATTCCTCTTAACTTCCAGGAAAATGAATATTTTTTCATGAAATTTTGTACAAATGTACCTTGATGTATATACATTTCAAGCATGTAGGAATTTTGAAGGAAACAACAGCAGGTTATTTTTGAGAAGTGTTCCCCACTCGGTGGTGTTTCGGAGCAAGTCGTCCATATTTGTTTCATTTTTCTCTATTATGTGCTTATGTGCATCCTTAGATTTCTAATGAAGTAATAGGCAGTGAAGAGAAGCAGTCATAAGAAAACTTTTAACTACCCCTATTCCTTTCTCTCCCCCTCTCTACCTCTTCCTCTCTCGCTCTCTCAAAAGCATACACGTGCAAGTACACAATCATTCAGTAAAATATAACTCATGTTCGTCAATGTTTTGTAAATTTACCACGATTTTCACTAGGGTGTTAGGGTTAGGGTTTTAGGGTCAGGGTTAGGGTTTAGGATTAATGTTACGGTTACGGTTTTTAGGGTCAGGGTTAGGGTTAGGGTTTAGGGTTAGTGTTAGGGTTTAGGGTTAGTGTTAGGGTTAGTGTTAGGATTAGGGTTGGGTAATCGTGCGGGTGTTAATCTGAAAAATTACAGATATGTGAAAAGTACCGACACTGCCATCTATTATAACTTTTGTTGTTCTGTTTAATATATACATAGACTATGCCTCCAAAGAAGAGAGTTTGCTGGGGAATGACAGCAACAGACTGCAGTAATGCACCACATTCCAGAAGCTATTTTGAACGTAATGCAAAATGGTTCATCAACATCTTCTGCCCAATCTGATAGAATTCTGGCAAAACTGTGTAGCAACAGATCGCCAGCAATTGCTTCATCAGAAATTGCCGTCCTAGCTCCTGCTAAAAGGGATTACCCTGCTATGTATAATCAGAGCAGTGCAAAAAGTTGTTTTGCACAAGCATTTCTATAGCCAATTACACGGATGAAATTTACGTATGCTTAATAATTTTACGCAAAACAGCCTTCAGACTTTCCCTATTAATTTCATCGTCTTTTGAATTATGAACATATTTACATCATAAGGGTTTTTTCGTTGTAAGGCTTTCTTTTTTAGTTGATTTTCAGCTAGCAAGACTTATCGTAGATGGCATAATAAGTCACACCCGGACAAGGTCGGGTTATACTGCTAGTATATATATATACATATATATATATATATATATATATATATATATATATATATATATATATATATATATATATATATACATATACGTATATATATATAAATATAT
>NC_142944.1:3582113-3657113 GCF_046866305.1 Octopus bimaculoides
ATTGATATGCACAAGTCAAATTTTGAAACACTACTACATCACATATGAAAAATGACATTGCATAAATGGCAGCCATTTTTGGTTTCGCATGCCCGTGCTCTTTCCAAAACTTGCACCATAACAACCTCGAGAGTTTCAGACCTCACTTTTCTTTTTTCTCTATTGATGTTCTTCATTTGCACCAGGGTCTCTGGTTTGTTGACGTAAACCCTCTCTTTCAGGTATCCTAACAAGAAAAAAATTCAGGCTAGTCAAGTCTGGAGAACGTAAAGGCCATACAAAGTAGACCTCACACATGGTTCCAGCAAGATGGGGCAACTGCTCATACCACAAGAGAAACAATGCAGTTGCTACGGCAATGCTTTGGAGAGAGAATAATCTACTGCTACGGCAATGACAACTGGCCTTCACGTTCCCCAGACTTGACTAACCTGGATTTTTTCTTGTGGGGGTACCTGACAGAGAGGGTTTACGTCAACAAACCAGAAACCCTGGGGCAACTGAAGGAGAACATCAATAGAGAAATCAGAGAAGTGGGGTTTTGAAACTCTAGAGGGTGTTATGGTGCAAGTTTTGGAAAGAGCACGAGCGTGCGAAGCCAAAGAAAACTTAGAAAACCTGAAGGACCACAACAAAAATGTGTGAATCTGAGAAGGGAATATGTTGGATAAAATCATAATTAACTGATCCTCCTCTATTTTCTTTTACTCAGAATCAGGAACTTTTCAGCACACCCTCATATGTGTGTGTGTATGCGTAATTTACTGAAGTTGAAAAGACTCCTCAGAGTCACGTGTAACTAATCATTACACAGTTACGACTACTTAGAGGAACATTATGGTTTATAAATGTTTATACACAGTATAGCAATTAATATTTACTAACTCAACAAATGTACACACATACACACACACACACACACACATACATACATGCATATATATACATGCATACATACATATATATATACATACACACACTTACATACATACATACATACATACATACACACACGCACATGCATACATACATATATACATACATACATGCATGCATACACACGCGTACACATACATATATATACGTATGTACGTACATACACAAATACACACACGCACACGTACACATACATACATACATAATACATACATACACCCACATACATACATACATACATACATAGTCGCCTTTGTGCTTGTCCCCTACCACCACTTAACCACAGCTATGTTACCCTAACCTAGCAGGTCGGCAAATTAGATAGAATAAAAACCAGACTTTAAAAAATAATAAGTCCCGGGGTCGATTTGTTCGACAGAGTACTTCAAGGTGGTGCCCCAGCGTGGCCACAGTCCACGGACTGAAACAAGTTGAAAAAAAAAAAAAAAAACAAGAAGCAAGAAGTATTAATGCCAGGTACTTCTTTCTTTTGTGATATTTTAGCAGCGCAAGAAACCAATGCCTCCCAGCCTCTGCCAAAAGATAAGAGAATGTTAGAAAGGTGTAATAGAAATCAAAGATGATTAACGGTAGCTCGAATTTAGATTCTCCTCTCTTCAATTTCAGTTAAGTAAAATAATTATAGGTAGTTGTACTGCAATCGGATCGATAAATTATATTATTTACACAGTGCAGAGAAGTGTTTTGTTAATCAGCAACAAAATGAATAACTTAAAATTAGATCATAAATTGCCCTGGCGGTAAATCAGCTATAATTACTCTACATAAATTACCAACAAGTTGAAACTGATTTCTGTTGATGCGAGAACTAAAAAAAAAATTATATAAACTTTGCGTGAAACCTCACGGTATAGTTACTAGTTTTGCTTCATTTTTGTGTTTTGTTTTTTGTTTTGAGGTTGTTTTTTTTTCTTATTTGCATAATTATTTTATTTTCTTTCGAAACTGGGTATTATGTTAACTTGAGTGCTTTTTTCTTTCTTTTTCTTTTTTTGTCTTTTTGATGTTGTCATTTTCCACTCTCTGTTTTTCTATTCACACGTTTTCCTATTCGCATCCTTTCTTCATCTTTACAACATTTAAATCTTCTGCTAAAGTTTTTCCGAACAATTCACAGCAAAAACAATTTATTTCCTGATATTCACATATGGAACCAAAATATTGTCAAGATCTTATTATTCTATTGATAAAGTACATAACCTAGGTTAAACGAATTCGAGTTATCGAGGGAATCAAAAAGCAACACTGCTGACAAAAGTCTTTTGTTTTCATTAACTAAGTTAGTGTTTATAAAAGAGAAACGAACATAAAAACAAAAGTTGTTTCGGTAAGCATGGGAGACAACTCCAGCTTCTAGTTACAGCATTAAATATATTAATACTAATCATTTTACTTCTATTTGTGTGTGCGTGCGTGCGTACGTGTGTGTGTGTGTGTGTGTGTGTTTTATGTAGACGGTGTCTAAAAGTAATTCTTGGTTTTATCTACGCCATTTACTTCGTACATTTACCGTGTGTTTGTCTTGAGACTTCTTTAAATAAGTCCAAACTTCTTTCTAACGGTCCAAGAGAAGCAAAAGAAAGTTGTTTCCCGTATTTGCTGAACAGGTCAATGATTAATATCATATTTTCCTTTTACGTTCTGGGTTCAAACGCCGGCAAGGTTTCATCCTTTTTTACCTTTCATCCTTTCTTAGATCGATAAAATAAGTAGCAGCTGAAACCTGGGGCTGGTCGATGTAATCGATTTACTTCCCTCCCCAAGAAATGCTGGTCGACTGCCAAAATTTGAGACCAATATAGTTTCTTTTCCGCCGAGGTCGACTTTGCCTTTCATCCTTTCGATGTTGATAATAGACATAGCAGTTGAGTACAGGAATCGATGTAATCGACTTGCTCCCCACTACACACACATACACACACACACACAGACCATCACCACCACCACCACTAAAATTGCTGGCTTTGTGCCAAAATTTGATACCAATATATCTTATTTTCCTTAAAGGCAGAATCGTTACGACGCCAGGCAAAATGCTTAGCGACATTCTGTCAGTCTTTATGTTCTGAGTTCAAATTCGGCCGAGGTCGGGATTGATAAGCTTAAGGACCAACGAAACACTGGACTCCATGAAATCGACTTAAATCCCCTCCCCCCCCCCACAAAAAAGAAAAATTGCTGGCCTTGTGCCTAAATTTGAAACCTAGAATTACATTTTCTTTATTGTGTAATTATTTCTAGTTAGCAGGGGACAATTAAATATGTTAACAAATTATTTGATTGCTGTTTGCTTTCTTTTTTATTGTGCGAATAACATCGCTGAACATTTTTTTATTCTTTACTTTTTATTTTAATTTTCATTGCAGATACCCCAACCTGTTAGAAACAACAGCCAAATCTCCCACAAATTAAAACAGGAAAAGGATTCTTTGGATAATGTGGTCCAAGACACACAATAAAAAAAAGAGGTGATTGTAATGACTGGAATGCTTTTGAACAGAGACCGGGGTCATCGAAGACTTCGCGTTACCTGGTAGTCTCTTCCTCACTTACACCATCCTTGATGCTTCTTTTTCCTATTCTGTGATGTACTTGAGCACATCATCAGGATGTTTCCTGGGGTCTGTTTCGAATCCTTCAACATCAGACACTCTCATCTAGGCGATCCCAGCCTGGGTTGATCGAATCCCAGCCTGGTAGAGCTGCCTCTGATGTCTCCACAGCCAACACGTTAGCCATCAGCCTACAAGCGCCGGTGATGAGCATGCTGTTATAATACATATCTATGTATTCTAGAATTCGCTATTTATTTTTTTTTTTCAATAGTGAGGGTCACCTTGGTATTTAAAATGATCGATGCCTTTCATCAACACAGACTATTTGGAAACATAAACACGTGAACTATTTCTACGAACCTGTGGCGTTTGAGACGTTTGGAGGGACTTTGTCGCTAACCGCGAAGATCTTGTCATCGTTGGCCGCTCGCCTCTCCGGTGATGATGCCCGTGACGGCGCTTATCTTTTCCAACACCTTAGCCTCGCCATCGCCACTGCTTAATGCTGCGAGCGTTGTTTCAGTAGGTTCCGTTGAAACTTGTCGTGTGCGACCAACTGAAGCCGCATTGATGCTTTTTTTTTTCTTTCTCCCTTTTTTAAAAAAAAATTATATGCTGTCATTGCATTTTTTTTTTTTCTTTGTCTTTCTTTGTAAAATATATTCCTGTTCATATTTTGAATAAAAAATTGGAAACCATTAACTTATACACGTAGATTATGCGATGGAAATAGACACATATTTCTATCATATTAATTATTTCAATTATAGGTCCAAAGTCTGAAATTTGGAGGTGGAAGGGGGAGGTAATCGATTGCATCGACCCCACCACCATCACCTCCAATACCTGACTGATAGTTATTTTATCAACCGCAAAAAAGATGAAAGGCAAAGTCGACCTCAGCAGCATTTTGAACTCCGAACGTGAGGACAGACTAAATACCGCTATGCATTTTGTCCGACGCGCTAACGATTCTGCCAGCTCGCAACATTTGTAACGGTTGTAGTAAAACCTCTCTCTCGGGTATTTATTTATGAATGCTAACGTAGCGGCTAACATCTAGCTTTCGGCCGCTTGGACCGCTGTGTCCATTACCCTGATTGGCTCTTATTTGTGCGGCATTTGTCAACAGTTCTGTTTCGCGCCAGGGTGCATACCGACCAATCGTGTCCTTCTGTTAAGGTCACGTGAGAGAGAGTTTTACTGCTTTTCCGGAGCCCCTTTTTATCTATAAATAGTCTTGCTTCATCCATGCCAGTCTGTCGCGATTTCAGACCTTTTCAGGTCTGGTCGTAGACCACACACAGAGCACAGCTCCAGCCAGTTTCCAGCGACGACGTCAACACCACTGACCTACTGTCTACTACAATGTCGTTGCCAGCGCCAACACCACCACCGCCAGAGTCCACGCTACCAACAGCAACCGCGGTTCCTTCTCAACACTGTTTGTGTGGATTGTTTCCACCTCGAAAATAACAGCCAGAACCAACCTGCGAGGATCTTCTGTACTAAGTAACCGGTCGCAGCATCGACGCTCAACTTCACTCACGACTTGTGACACCACAGCTCTGCTATTCAGCCACGACCTCTTGTGTACAGACATTCTACCTACTGTGTAACTCTTCTATGAACTGGTACTTTCTTATCTTTGTGTTCAGGACTCTCTTAGTCTATGTTACAGACACTTATTCCATGTTCTGTATTTCTCATTCACACACACATATTATTGTATACATACTATTGTTCATACGAAGGCCTGTCTTATGTATTGTATTGTTTATATTGCCGCATGCACGCACACACAGATACACAGTTGACTACGCTAATAAAACTTACTCTTTATATATAACTAACGGTTGTGTCTCTCTCTTTCCTTGCTGGCACTTACCTCGCATCTCACATGTGAGCCCTCTTATGTTATATTACATGTTCTTGTGCCGACCGTGCGACACGTTCAAAGGAGCCTTCTCCTATTCGTCGCCATCTCCTTTGGTTCGCACGGTCGTTCTCTACACGGTAATTTACACTTCCTTGTCTAGTCACTAAGACTTAGTGATTTAATTTCCGAAATAATCAAGCGTTCTGAAATAAACACTTTCTTGGTTATATTTATAAAAGGCGTGGGCTTGACTGTGTAATTAGGTGGCTTCCCAACCAAGTGTGCTTCAGTTCGTTGCCAATGCGCGGCACCTTGGAAAAGTGTCTTCTACTACAGGCCCGTGCCTTGTGAGTAGGTTTGAGAGACAAAAACTGAAAGAAGCCCTTCGTGCATGTGTGAGTGTGTTTGATGTATGTGACTGTGTATGTGTATGTGAGAACTTACGTACGTACGTATGTATGTATGTATTGTCTCTTCCACCATCACCACTTGACAATCGGTGTTGGTTTGTTTACGTTCCTTAACCTAGCGGTTCAGCAATAGAATAAGTCCCAACGGAAAATTAGATACAAAACAACCTAGATACATCTCGGCTCAAAACAGCAACATATGATTGATTTTGTTGTTCTTTAGGCAAGATGTTTACGATGTAGGTTGTATCTACTTTATGCAGGAAGCTGAATGCTGGTCTGACCATTGTCTTGTTTTATACAAAGGAGAGGTTAGAAAACCAAAAGTAGGAACCAAAGAAGTTAAATATGACACGTCTGAAAGATAATGTCATTAAAGGGAGTTGGTGATCAGAATGGACAATATTCATCTCAAAGAGTCCAAAACATCCTTACATGGCCTTTGCAAAGATTTTCTGGGTTTAGGAGAAAGAAGACATTAAGATTGATTTAATGAAAATGAAGAAATCCAGACAGTATTTAAAGGAAAAGATATTCTTGTGAGGTGGTGAGAACAACTTCTGAAAAGACTTGCCGGTGGTTGTGAACTCACCGGCAAATGGAGTGAGTTCACAGCTGTAACCTACACTAGTGTTGCATAACCAGCCCACTCAAAATGTACCTTGGATTGTAGGGCGACATGCCATGCTTGAGGGGACCTATTCAGTCGAGTACATCAACATCAACATCAATATCAAAATGAAATCAAATTGCAATCAAATGGAAATTATAGTTGTGACATCCGAACATGACCGATGCCAGTGCCACCTTGACCGGCTTCCGTGCCGGTGGCACGTAAAAAGCACCATCCGATCGTGGCCGATGCCAGCTCCCCTGTCTCCTGTGCCGGTGGCACATTAAAAGCACTCACTACACTCTGAGAGTGGTTGGAGTTAGGAAGGGCATCCAGCTGTAGAAACTTTGCCAGATCAGATTGGAGCCTGGGGCAGCCGCTGGCTCTCCAGACCTCAGTCAAACCGTCCAACCCATGCCAGCATGGAAAACGGACGTTAAACGATGATGATGATGATGATTGATGAGGAGTTTCTTGGTTTGATTCTCTGTATGCTTGCAAAAGAACACATGTGGCAGAAACTCACTCCTTTGGAGAAGTTGGAAATGGTGTGATAAAGCTAAAAAGTGCCAAGTTACCTGTGAGGGGTGGTTTTTATGTTGAGTGAAAACTTTCTTCAGTATCTGACTGAATTAATGCATTTGGATCAGGGAATATCCAAAAAGTGGAAAGCTGTGCTGATGTTGGTTCTTTATAAAGAGAAAAGATAGGAATGTTGCCTGTCGGAATGGGAATTAGTGTGGAATATCTCTTCCCTCTGTTTTAGGCATGGTGTCGTGTAAGAACATCATGCTGGATAAATTCTCAACAACATCACTGATGAAGTCTTCAATGAGTCTCAGAAATTGTAGGAAGTGGTAGGCAATCGCCAGAAAATGCATTAAGTATGATGGACATGTATCAAGTCTTTGTTGTTGTAAGGGTTTTTTTAATATATATATTTGGGAATAGAAATGCCTTATTGAACATTCTGAGAAAGCTTAAGTATCCTGGTAAGTTTGCTTCTGTACAGTGAGTTGTCTTGAGTAAAAGACCAAAGTACAAACCGAAATTAAGCTGTAAACACTGCATTAAGAATATACGAAGAAAGTTTTAAAAAACTTGGGAAATGGATAGGGAAAGCTCACTCTAGATTAAGCATGGGTATGGTTTTTCAGGGAGTGGGCCGCATGAGATATGACCCACCATCATACGGGCTGCGAGTTTACTGAATGCTCTAGAGCGTTCATTTTGATGGGAGGAAAGTATTCGATTGAAATTGTATTAAACATGAAAAACTCAAGAGAGATGTTTGTAAAAATCTCGTTGTTAATTTGCTTGAGTACGGCACATAGCCTGGTTGAACATCTAGCATACACTCTAGTGAAATTCCCCTATCCTTTATTATATATCCGTCCATATGAACGTAGCAGGTAACAGCTAACCTTTGGCTGCTGTGTGAACCCTGTTGTGTCCACCACTCTGATTGGTTGGTATTGGCGCAATATATCTCTTACTCTATCGCGCGCCAATATGCAACCTAACCAAACACAGCCTCCAAATAAATCACGTGAGACAGTCTGTTCTAAACTCCGATTTTGAGCCTACTGTTAGCGATAGAAATCCACTTTCCCCTTATCTCGAGGTCTGTTGGTTTCAGACCTTCTAAGGTCTAGCCACTGACCACACGACACAGCCAGTTCTAGCGACGATGCCAGACAACACCCGTCCATCAGCATTACAGCGACCTCCATCTTCGTCACCACCATCATGTCTCTCACCAATGACGTCAACAACATCTCTACATGCACAGGTTCTAGCATAGTGTTGTTCATGAGCTACCTCACCATGGTTAACAGCAAACATACAGCTCACACAGATGCATGGAAATATATCAATAAATCTTTCATAAGCTTTCTACTCAGTTGTGTGTCTCTCTCTCTCTTTTCCAACTGGTACATTATACGTATTATTACAGCCTTCTGACATGAGTCGATATTAGATGGTCTCACAACACACACCACGAATCACTATCTATAATGGTGACCACGACTATCTATGAACACATAACGAGTGTGGCTGTGTCTATCTAAGTAAGGCAGGTTTTGAAAGTCATCTGAGAAACTACAGAAATTTGTTAACTATGCGTTTTACGACATCTCTGCTGGCAGAGGTGTGGAAAAGAATGTGTATCAGAAGGATGGACTGAAACGTCATATGAAGGTACACCAAAAGATATTGTAACACCTACTGCAAGAGGTGCCCATCATTGTTACTTATATATAAAAGAATATACATCCCTAAAAGGATTGAAAAATCACATGTGTGTTGTTTAAGTTTAAGAGAACAATCAAGAGATGGTATTGCTCGAAATCAAGTTGCAGACATCATGTTTGTTTGCATGTATGTATGTATGTATGCATGCATGCATATATGTATGTATGCATGTATGTGTGTGTATGTATGTATGTATGTATGAATGTATGTATGTGTGTGTATGTATGTATGTATGTATATATGTATGTATGCATGTATGCATGCATGCATGTATCTATGTAATTTGTATGTCGGTATGTATGTATGTATGTATATGTGTGTGTGCACGTTTGTTTGTATGTATGTATGTATGTATGTATGTATGCATGCATGTGAGTAGAGGCGCAATGGCCCGGTTGTTAGGGCAGCGGACTCGCGGTCATAGGATCGCGGTTTCGATTCCCAGACGGGGCGTTGTGAGTGTTTATTGAGCGAAAACACCTAAAGCTCTACGAGGCTCCGGCAGGGGATGGTGGCGAACCCTGCTGTACTCTTCCACCACAACTTTCTCTCACTCTTTCTTCCTGTTTCTGTTGTGCCTGTAATTCAAAGGGTCAGCCTTGTCACACTGTGTCACGCTGAATCTCCCCGAGAACTACGTTAAGGGTACACGTGTCTGTGGAGTGCTCAACCACTTGCACGTTAATTTCACGAGCAGGCTGTTCCGTTGATCGGATCAACTGGAACCCTCGACGTCGGAAGCGACGGAGTGCCAACAACAACATGTATGCATGTGTGTGTGTGTGCGCGCGCGTGTGTATGCATGTTTGTATGCATACATACTTGTATGTCTATGTATGTACGTACGAGAATTACCAGATTAAAAAATGTCATCATTAGATCTAGAAGTAACTGATGGCTGGTGAACATTACTCGGTTTGTTTTGATTTCTGATATTAGTTACTATTCATCAAACGTTAAAGAGAATCTGTCAAAGTTCACGAGGAGGAGTTTAGTTATGCATTAGCATATAATCCTTTCCGGTATTGGTTTAAGGACTGAAAATTTGGAGGGAGGAAGGGAGAAAGGGTGCTGATCGATTACATCGACCACCAGTAACCAACCGGTACTTATTTTATTGACCCCAAATTAATGAAAGACAAAGTCAAATCAGTAGCATTTGAACTCATAACATAGGCGGACGGAATGCCGCCAAATATTTTATTCGGCGTGCTACCAATTCCGTAGGAACAAAAACCAGAATGACAAAGCTGTGAACCGAACTTGTTAGCCGCACACTCTTATGGGGATTTATTATATCTTGTTTTTCTGTTGATATGAATAGACTTACGTCTGTAGTCCTGATAGTTGTCAGTACTTTTGCCTCCAAATAATCCAATATCAAGGATTTTATTTCGTCTTTTATTCTTCTATGGTAACCACGATATCCAGTTCCATTCTCTACTTCATTTTACTGCATTGTACGATTCTCTAAGAAATTCGATGAGATTATTTTTATATTAATCTTTCATTTGTTTCACTCATTGGAATGTGGCAATTCTGGAGCACTGCCATGACGGGTCTTTTAATTTAACAAATCAACTCGGGTACTTTTTTTCAAGTCTGGTACATTTTCTATCAGTCTCTTTTGCCAAACTGCTAGATTACAGAGATATAAACAAACCAACACCAGTTATCAAACAGTAGTGGGGAAAAAACACAACACAAATGCACATTTATATATGCTTAAGTGCAACAGGCTTCTTTCAGTTTCTGTCTACCAAATCCACTCACAAGACTTTGGTCAACCTGAGGCCATAGCAAAAAACACTTGCCCAAAATTCCACACTGTGGAACTGAACCCAGAATCATATGGTTGTGAAGCAAATTTCTTATCACATGCCCCACCTGCATCTGCTTAATTTTACTACTGGAATTGTTCTACATACCATTTCTCTGTCATTAAGTATTTCAGTATATTTTCTCTTATGTTTCTTATTTCTTTATTGTCCACAAGGGGCTAAACATAGAGGGGACAAACAAGGACAGACAAACGGATTAAGTCGATTATATCGACCCCAGTGCGTAACTGGTACTTATTTAATCAACCCCAAAAGATGAAAGGCAAAGTCGACTTTGGCAGAATTTGAATAGCAGACGAAATACCGCTAAGCATTTCACCTGGCGTGCTAACATTTCTGCCAGCTCTCTTATGTTTCTTTAACCCCTTGCAGATGGGAAGCGATACTGACCACATTGAAACACTGTGTGTCTGAGCAGTGCAATGTCTCACTCTGGGTGGCACTGTCTTTTCAAATATACCACACTGACAAGAATTTGTAAATACAATGTAAAATTCCTTGTAAGGAAAACTATGAAGTTACTGAACGATTCAATTCCAGTGCACAACACAAACTGTCAGTACCAATACACCATTCTATTTCTTTCTAAACATCTTACTAACAGTGATTCAGTGGTTTTTATCTCAGTACTAATTAACATACTTCATTATACAGCATATACCAATACAGCAATTTTCAGTGCTTTCTGTTTTTGTTTTCAGATCTAATTTTCATATTCCATCACAAGGACTTAGTAAAACCTACACTTGCATTCCATTTCTCTGAAAGACACTCCATTTCTTTCTTTTTTCTTTTCCAAATCTGTTTCTGTGTTTTCTTAAATTCTGTCATTAAATCTAATCTATTTCAACCTGAACTGAATGTAGAGACTGTACCCATCGTTTTTTTTTCTTCTTCTTTTTTTACAGGCCTTCCAAATCCAATGACATCAATGTTTTATTATTATTTTTTTTTCTTTTGTTGTTATGATTATAAATCAGTGTCTGCAGAAAAGACATAGTCAGGTGAAGAATTCTAAGGTGATGACATTCAGGACAAGAAGTGGAACTGGGTTAAGTGGTCTGTGAAGGACCTGGGAGTGGAGGGGAACACAAAATATGGATGATGAGAGAAGAAGAGACAAGTTGAGAGTTCTTGAATGGCAGTGACATGTGATATCACTGTGTCTTAAGAGTAGAAACCAATTTATTTCTTACCCAACAAATTATTATTATATCACTTAACCATTCTGTATACATTCTTCATAAACAATTATTCTACTCTTTTCTTTTAAATGTAAAATGCACCATATTACACCATTGCATTTTTAGTTGACCTAATCCTTATTATTATTATTATTATTATTATTATTATTGGTTTCACTTTACTAGCAAAAAGACACCATTTATGTAACATGTGCATCATATTTTTCCTGTTTGGCTAAACTCTAACCCTAACTTCTAACCCATTATCGTTTCTTCTTAAATAATTTATTTTAATTCAGTGAACTCCAAAGCTGAGCTTCTCAATTAATCCTTTTATACAAAATGCAACTTGGGTCTATCCTTTGTCCATGTATTTAACAGCATGTAATTTAAAATATGACATACCTTACAATTTTACATATCATGCCTCACATAAAATCTATAAGAAGTGTTTGCACATGATTCAATGTGCGGTCTCTTTAGTTTTATTCCTACATTACTTAGTGGCAAATGTAGTTCAATACACTTACTGCCCATAGATGATTGGTTCAAACCCCCTTTCTAGCAATGAAGCATAATTCTTTATCTGTTTTGTTCAATCCACCTAGCTACAACTCAGATATTATTTCCATTCCATCATCGATCTATGAATGGAAATCCATCATCGATCTATGAATAGAAATCCATCATCGATCTATGAATAGAAATCCATCATCGATCTATGAATAGAAATCCATCATCGATCTATGAATAGAAATCCATCATCGATCTATGAATAGAAATCCATCATCGATTTATGAATAGAAATCCATCATCGATTTATGAATAGAGATCCATCATCGATTTATGAATAGAGATCCATCATCGATTTATGAATAGAGATCCATCATCGATTTATGAATAGAAATCCATCATCGATTTATGAATAGAAATCCATCATCGATTTATGAATAGAAATCCATCATCGATTTATGAATAGAAATCCATCATCGATTTATGAATAGAAATCCATCATCGATTTATGAATAGAAATCCATCATCGATTTATGAATAGAAATCCATCATCGATTTATGAATAGAAATCCTTCATCGATTTATGAATAGAAATCCATCATCGATTTATGAATAGAAATCCATCATCGATTTATGAATAGAAATCCATCATCGATTTATGAATAGAAATCCATCATCGATTTATGAATAGAAATCCATCATCGATTTATGAATAGAAATCCATCATCGATTTATGAATAGAAATCCATCATCGATTTATGAATAGAAATCCATCATCGATTTATGAATAGAAATCCATCATCGATTTATGAATAGAAATCCATCATCGATTTATGAATAGAAATCCATCATCGATTTATGAATAGAAATCCATCATCGATTTATGAATAGAAATCCATCATCGATTTATGTATAGAAATCCATCATCGATTTATGAATAGAAATCCATCATCGATTTATGAATAGAAATCCATCATCGATTTATGAATAGAAATCCATCATTGATTTATGAATAGAAATCCATCATTGATTTATGAATAGAAATCCATCATTGATTTATGAATAGAAATCCATCATTGATTTATGAATAGAAATCCATCATTGATTTATGAATAGAAATCCATCATTGATTTATGAATAGAAATCCATCATTGATTTATGAATAGAAATCCATCATTGATTTATGAATAGAAATCCATCATTGATTTATGAATAGAAATCCATCATTGATTTATGAATAGAAATCCATCATTGATTTATGAATAGAAATCCATCATTGATTTATGAATAGAAATCCATCATCGATTTATGAATAGAAATCCTTCATCGATTTATGAATAGAAATCCATCATCGATTTATGAATAGAAATCCATCATCGATTTATGAATAGAAATCCATCATCGATTTATGAATAGAAATCCATCATCGATTTATGAATAGAAATCCATCATCGATTTATGAATAGAAATCCATCATCGATTTATGAATAGAAATCCATCATCGATTTATGAATAGAAATCCATCATCGATTTATGAATAGAAATCCATCATCGATTTATGAATAGAAATCCATCATCGATTTATGAATAGAAATCCATCATCGATTTATGAATAGAAATCCATCATCGATTTATGAATAGAAATCCATCATCGATTTATGTATAGAAATCCATCATCGATTTATGAATAGAAATCCATCATCGATTTATGAATAGAAATCCATCATTGATTTATGAATAGAAATCCATCATTGATTTATGAATAGAAATCCATCATTGATTTATGAATAGAAATCCATCATTGATTTATGAATAGAAATCCATCATTGATTTATGAATAGAAATCCATCATTGATTTATGAATAGAAATCCATCATTGATTTATGAATAGAAATCCATCATTGATTTATGAATAGAAATCCATCATTGATTTATGAATAGAAATCCATCATTGATTTATGAATAGAAATCCATCATTGATTTATGAATAGAAATCCATCATTGATTTATGAATAGAAATCCATCATTGATTTATGAATAGAAATCCATCATTGATTTATGAATAGAAATCCATCATTGATTTATGAATAGAAATCCATCATTGATTTATGAATAGAAATCCATCATTGATTTATGAATAGAAATCCATCATTGATTTATGAATAGAAATCCATCATTGATTTATGAATAGAAATCCATCATTGATTTATGAATAGAAATCCATCATTGATTTATGAATAGAAATCCATCATTGATTTATGAATAGAAATCCATCATTGATTTATGAATAGAAATCCATCATTGATTTATGAATAGAAATCCATCATTGATTTATGAATAGAAATCCATCATTGATTTATGAATAGAAATCCATCATTGATTTATGAATAGAAATCCATCATTGATTTATGAATAGAAATCCATCATTGATTTATGAATAGAAATCCATCATTGATTTATGAATAGAAATCCATCATTGATTTATGTATAGAAATCCATCATTGATTTATGAATAGAAATCCATCATTGATTTATGAATAGAAATCCATCATTGATTTATGAATAGAAATCCATCATTGATTTATGAATAGAAATCCATCATTGATTTATGAATAGAAATCCATCATTGATTTATGAATAGAAATCCATCATTGATTTATGAATAGAAATCCATCATTGATTTATGAATAGAAATCCATCATTGATTTATGAATAGAAATCCATCATTGATTTATGAATAGAAATCCATCATTGATTTATGAATAGAAATCCATCATTGATTTATGAATAGAAATCCATCATTGATTTATGAATAGAAATCCATCATTGATTTATGAATAGAAATCCATCATTGATTTATGAATAGAAATCCATCATTGATTTATGAATAGAAATCCATCATTGATTTATGAATAGAAATCCATCATTGATTTATGAATAGAAATCCATCATTGATTTATGAATAGAAATCCATCATTGATTTATGAATAGAAATCCATCATTGATTTATGAATAGAAATCCATCATTGATTTATGAATAGAAATCCATCATTGATTTATGTATAGAAATCCATCATTGATTTATGAATAGAAATCCATCATTGATTTATGAATAGAAATCCATCATTGATTTATGAATAGAAATCCATCATTGATTTATGAATAGAA
This sequence comes from Octopus bimaculoides, assembly GCF_046866305.1. Classification (NCBI taxonomy): domain Eukaryota; kingdom Metazoa; phylum Mollusca; class Cephalopoda; order Octopoda; family Octopodidae; genus Octopus; species Octopus bimaculoides. Next base: position 3,597,490 of record NC_142944.1, read on the forward strand.
ATCCATCATTGATTTATGAATAGAAATCCATCATTGATTTATGAATAGAAATCCATCATTGATTTATGAATAGAAATCCATCATTGATTTATGAATAGAAATCCATCATTGATTTATGAATAGAAATCCATCATTGATTTATGAATAGAAATCCATCATTGATTTATGAATAGAAATCCATCATTGATTTATGAATAGAAATCCATCATTGATTTATGAATAGAAATCCATCATTGATTTATGAATAGAAATCCATCATTGATTTATGAATAGAAATCCATCATTGATTTATGAATAGAAATCCATCATTGATTTATGAATAGAAATCCATCATTGATTTATGAATAGAAATCCATCATTGATTTATGAATAGAAATCCATCATTGATTTATGAATAGAAATCCATCATTGATTTATGAATAGAAATCCATCATTGATTTATGAATAGAAATCCATCATTGATTTATGAATAGAAATCCATCATTGATTTATGAATAGAAATCCATCATTGATTTATGTATAGAAATCCATCATTGATTTATGAATAGAAATCCATCATTGATTTATGAATAGAAATCCATCATTGATTTATGAATAGAAATCCATCATTGATTTATGAATAGAAATCCATCATTGATTTATGAATAGAAATCCATCATTGATTTATGAATAGAAATCCATCATTGATTTATGAATAGAAATCCATCATTGATTTATGAATAGAAATCCATCATTGATTTATGAATAGAAATCCATCATTGATTTATGAATAGAAATCCATCATTGATTTATGAATAGAAATCCATCATTGATTTATGAATAGAAATCCATCATTGATTTATGAATAGAAATCCATCATTGATTTATGAATAGAAATCCATCATTGATTTATGAATAGAAATCCATCATTGATTTATGAATAGAAATCCATCATTGATTTATGAATAGAAATCCATCATTGATTTATGAATAGAAATCCATCATTGATTTATGAATAGAAATCCATCATTGATTTATGAATAGAAATCCATCATTGATTTATGAATAGAAATCCATCATTGATTTATGAATAGAAATCCATCATTGATTTATGAATAGAAATCCATCATTGATTTATGAATAGAAATCCATCATTGATTTATGTATAGAAATCCATCATTGATTTATGAATAGAAATCCATCATTGATTTATGAATAGAAATCCATCATTGATTTATGAATAGAAATCCATCATTGATTTATGAATAGAAATCCATCATTGATTTATGAATAGAAATCCATCATTGATTTATGAATAGAAATCCATCATTGATTTATGAATAGAAATCCATCATTGATTTATGAATAGAAATCCATCATTGATTTATGAATAGAAATCCATCATTGATTTATGAATAGAAATCCATCATTGATTTATGAATAGAAATCCATCATTGATTTATGAATAGAAATCCATCATTGATTTATGAATAGAAATCCATCATTGATTTATGAATAGAAATCCATCATTGATTTATGAATAGAAATCCATCATTGATTTATGAATAGAAATCCATCATTGATTTATGAATAGAAATCCATCATTGATTTATGAATAGAAATCCATCATTGATTTATGAATAGAAATCCATCATTGATTTATGAATAGAAATCCATCATTGATTTATGAATAGAAATCCATCATTGATTTATGAATAGAAATCCATCATTGATTTATGAATAGAAATCCATCATTGATTTATGAATAGAAATCCATCATTGATTTATGAATAGAAATCCATCATTGATTTATGAATAGAAATCCATCAGTATAAATATCAGCTAAACTAAATCTGATTTTGTTTAATGTATTTTTCTATGCTAGCATGAAAGAAAAAAAGAATGAAAAATAAAATAATCATTTTTCAAGAAAAGAGAAAAATCATACCAAAACGTTTTTTTAATAAAAAATAGCAAAAGGAAAATAAAAATCAGTCAATTTATTCCTTAAAAACCTACATTATCAACTAAAGATATTTCTAGAGAAATGAATGACTATAAAATACTACAACACAGTTCTTTATTTAATAACTGAAATAATTTTGCAGGAAAATTCCATTCTTAGAAAGTAGGATAAAATGTTGATACTTATTCCAAATCAACTAAAAAATAAAATATTTTACAAGTTGATGATATAAAAAAAAAACTTGCTTAAGCTAGAATCAATTTAAAAATGGAGAACCAGATTGATTAAGATGTAACGAGTCATGAATGAATTAATGTCTGTATGAGTGAGAATCATCGAGAGAATACAAATATAAAAACTTAAGATATCAGAATCGTAACTACATCACTCATTAACCCTATCACCTCTATCATCTATACTTTTATCCCCCTCATCACCATTGTGACATCATTGCAATGTCATCTGCATTCTGCTACTGCTAACAGTGTTGCTTTCATTGTCATCATCTTGCTCCTCATCATTTTTTATTTATTTTTTTTTTTGTGTTTTGTTTTTGAGTCATTAATATTTTGCTGATATTCATTTATATATATATTTTATTTTATTTTTTCCAAACACTGAAGACATATGTATAAAAGCATTTAAAATGTTAACACCAACATGTATTAAATCTTAATTCGGGCAAAAATTTATAAAAATTATCAAAAGACATCAAAAGACATTTAAAAAATGGCAGCATTTTTAACTCCAGGCAGAATATATATATATATATATATATATATATATATATATATATATATATATTTGGTCAGTTTTCATATTTACCTTCTCTTATCTAAAATATCAAATATCACTAATGAATTTTTTTTTTAAGCTGTCATCAAATATACATATGCTGATACAAGCTTATCGGTTTTTGTTTTCAGTAAGTTTTATAATTTTCACTCATTTGTTGATAAACAGATGTGTCATATCCTTTTATACGTTTAGTAGTATTTCGATTTTATTTGATCCTGTTAGAAAAATTTCAAATTATGTATCAAAATAATATATAAGGTATGAAAGGATTTGCTCATCCAGAGTGAAAAAAAAAAATGTCAGCATTCAATATTCTCTTTCTAAAACAGACATATTTGCAGCAGCAGTTGTTCTGCTGGAAACTGAGAGGTTTCCTCAACCTTCTGTAGGTATCACAGGAATCTGGAAGAGAGAAAAAAACAGAAAACATAATTGTGTTACAAAGACAGAAACTGATGGTGATAGTAGTAGTAGTAGTAGTAGTAGTAGTAGTAATAGTAGAAGTAGTGGTTGCGGTGGTGGCAGTGGTGGAAGCAGCTTTGGCAATGGCAGCAGAAGCTTTGGTGGCAGCAGCGGCTTTGGTGGTAGCAGTGGCTTTTTTGGCAGCAGCAGCAGTGGGGGGGGGGGGTGTAAAGGGTTGTCGCTTTCCATGCTGGCATGGGTTGGACAGTTTGACTGAGAACTGGCAAGCTGGAAAGTGGCACAAGATCTATATGCTATCACCAATTAAGGTGACGAGGCTTCCAGTTGATCCTACAAATGGAACAGCGTACTCATGAAATTAAAGTGCAAATGGCTACAGATATGTGTACCCTTAACGTAGTTCTCAGAGAGATTCAGCCAGACATAAAATGCGACAAGGCTGGCCACTTTGAATTACTGGTACAACTCTTTTTTGCCAGCTGAGTAGACTGGAGCAATGTGAAAATAAAGTGTCTTGCTCAAGGACACAATGGGCCACCAGGGATCAAACTCACAACCTTCCAATTGTGAGTCGAATACCCTAACCAGTAAGCCACTTGCATAGAAGCTACAATGATGACTGATGTTGGTTTTATGAAATCAAGGTGCAGGCGTAGGTGTGTGGCAAAAAGTTTTCTTCCAATCCCACTGCATGGCACCTTGGACAAGTGTCTTCTACTATAGCCCCAGGTCAACCAAAAATTTGTCAGTGGATTTGGTAGAAAAAAACTAAGAGAAACGCATCACATATATGAGTGTGTGTGTGTGTGTGTGCATGTGTGTGTGCATATGTGTGTGTGTGTTATCTAGATGTGTGTGTTTTTATGTTTGTCCCCCACCACTGTCAGACAACACGTGTCTGTTTACATCCTCATAACTTAGCAGTTTGGCACAAGGGACCAATAGAATAAGTACAAGACTTTATAAAAGAAAATGGTCGTGAATTTGATTTGTTTGATTAAACCCTTTAGAATGGTGCCCCCAGCCTGGCTGCTGTCCAATGACTGATACGGGTAAAAAATAAGGTAAAAAAATGATTATAATGGAGATTTAGCCAATGATGATGTTTATGATGCTGATGATCATGATAGGAAAAAGCTGAGAATGTATATCCATAGACTTTTAGAAAACAGATAAAAGACGTCACATAAAAAGCAGTGGTGCTGGTGCCATGTAAAAAGCATCCTGTAGAAAGATAGAAACAATTTCAAAAAAATGAAATGGACTGGAGAATTTCAAAAACTAGCTCCGTCAAGATTAACAGTTTACAGAATATGTGACAAATTTAAGCATGTCAGATCCATCTGCAATACACAGAAAAGTGGTTGATCAGTCAATGTTATAACTGAAGAGAATGAAATGCTTGTGGCTCAAACTGTAAAGTCCCCAGAAATAAAAAAAAAAATAGGGCTTCCAATGAACTGGGAATCTCCTGCAGATCCCTTAGTTGACTTCTGATCTCTTAGCTTTAAAAAAAAAAAGACAGGAAAATGAAAAGAACATTCCACTCATATTCGGCAACTGTATACCTACTTCTGCCCACCCCTATATTCTTTTATTCTTTTATATGTTTCAGCCTTGAAGCTGCAGCCATGCTGGGGCACCACCATATGTTAACATATTTTGATAAAAAAATTTTCAGTTGTTTCTAGTCCTAAGTAGGAAAGAATGTTAACATACATATTTACCTTTAATTTTGATTAACTACATCTGTAATAATGCTCCACTACTGCAATCATTGTTATCAACATCATCAGGACACATGCATGTTCGTCCAGAACCAAATGTTGGAAGACACAAGAAACGGCAGCCTCCATTGTCATGGGCACAAGCATTAGTATCTGAAAACAAAAACAAAAACAAACTCTTTAAATTCAAGAACACATAACATTAAAACGCTCCCAAAAAGATTTATTTTGTCAAATTAGTCTTATTTTGGTAAATGTTTCTTGCCATAAAACAAATGTATCCTACCATATTTAAAACTTTGAAATTATAAAACTATACTATGGTAAGTAGTTACATTTATATATGCTTAAGTTAAAAGTTTCAACAATTTTTTCATAAAGATTAATAGTTTTCCAAACAAAAAGCACAGAACTTTTAGAAATTGATTGAATTCAGTATAAGAAATTTCACTAAAATTTTAATGTAGTCAGATGCTTTCTCCCCCCCCCCCCCACTCCCCACCTCAGATGTCTTCCTGATCTTTTTTCTAACTTCTAACAAGTTTTCAGCAACGCTGGTAAACTTGAAGATAGATCTTTCATTAGTTCTCAAGACTAGATATCAATTTGATTTCAAAATATACATGTTTGTTACTTTACCCATAATCATGTTCACTCCAAATAGAGTCTCCTCTCTATCATGCATCATACATAGTGAATTTATGATAATTAAGGGAGATAATCAATATCTTCAGTCTACTGATCACCATGTTTTGTCTTGACTTCAAAGTATTATCTGCAGAATCCTAACAGAATCTTTGTCAAACCACACTTTACTGTTGATTCCATGCCAAAATATTGAGCAACTAAATTTACATTCAACATGAGCCAACAGATTCACTAGGTTAGAGTTTACCTTAGTTTGCAAGGAATAAACAAATAAAAGTTCAAAAATTAATCCATCACAAGGTTAATTACCAACAGTTACTGCTGCTGCTGCTGCTGGTATTTCTTCTCGAAAGACTAGACTGGAGCAATGTGAAATGGGATGCCTTGTTCAATGACACAATATGCAACCTCGACCAGAGATCAAATTCACAACTTACAATTGGGAATCCAGTACGCTAACCACAAAGCTACGCACCAAGTGAACACCTCCATTTGCATGTATATCATGTGAACACCTCATTTCTATGTATATCATGTGAACTCCTTAGATTTCAATTTCTAATGAATATTTTTTAATTTCTGTATTTTTTAAATTGTTTCAACAATTCAGAATCTTCTTCTTTGTATTGAACTTTTATGATAATATTCAAACTCTTGCCTTTTTTTTTATTATTATTTTTATTTTCAAACCACAAACCAAACAGTTATGACCAAAGTCGTTATTAGGCAAAGATATCATTGTTCTCATTTCTTTCTGAATTCTTTATTTCATTCTCAAACTCACAAGACAAAAATCAATTTTTTGATGTTTGAAAAGGTTTTAAAAGTTGCTTTTTAAGAAAACAATTTTGCCTTTCATTCAATACACCAGCCTCTCAAAAGCCCGAAACAATATGAATTTCAACAAATCAGATTCTCTTCATAGTGTTTTAAGTGATTAAAGAAAGTGTTTATAGAACAAATTTTTCTTTAAATTATTCTTTTTTTTTTAATTATATTTTCTTCATTTTGGGGTTGGAAAGGTGTATAAATTTTGGTGGAGAACTAATATCAGATAAGAAGTGACAACTTGAATTAGAGCATATGTTTCAAATTTAAGTGCAGGTAAAATTTATCAGCAATAAAGGGCATTGCAGTCTATATGACACAAACAGCAGTATTTCTCTGCTTCCAATCAAATGGAAAGATCTTAATCTATTCCCAAATTTATGCTCTGAATTTGCCAACCAATTTTTCAATGGCTAACTTCATCAAATGCTTCAGAAAAACTTATGAGTATGCTAACCCAATTCAATGTGTATGCTAGTGAACTTTTTGAAGAATATTAATTATGCCATTAATTCAAAGAACAAAAATGCACCTATTTCTATCAGTGCAATAAAGTTCAGTTTTAAACAAATTAAATACAAAAAAAATTACATATTTTATGAATGCCGTTCACACAGATCAAAGTCAGTATTGATGGCCCCAAACAGAAATCCAAATTTAATCTGTTGCTATTGCAATAAAATATGTATTTTGTTATCATTATCATATATTTTTTATTATCATATTTTGTGGTTCTAAAACTAGAGTAGCTTGAAGATTGTTATCATTAACATAGATGAAACTATCAAAGCTGTTTAGCAGTTAAGGACTTCGTTTTTACCATTAGACAGATACCAAGTTGATCCCATTGCAAGTCATCTTAAGCATATTTTCTACCGTAGCATAGGCAGGTCACCCAAAGCCTTATTAATGAAATTTGGTAATCAGAGACTGTGTAAAAGCCTATCAAAGAGACTATTCCTGATTTTGGATGGTTGACAACCTGATACTTGGTGTAAATGTTACCATCTGGCTTTGGCTGTCTGTAGAGGAATCACTTTGTTTCAGATATTTTAGTCAGGTTTCTAGTTTGGTGATCACTTCCCCCTTTCTTTCCTTCTTTACTTCCACCAGTTTGGAGGCTCTGAGCAAGATCATAGAATCATGGGTATAACCATGGGTACAATTGTTCTTCTTATCATGTAACCATAAAAAAAAAGGCTGACACACCATCATGTATATCTACACATGTATAAACATATAGACACTCAAACAGATGTACAGCCATACATACACACACATGCATATATGTGTGTGTGTGTGTATGCATGTGTGTATGCGTGTGTGTGTGCACGTGTGTGTGTATACATATATATGGTACGGGGAGTGCATGTGAGTGGATCGACAGAGAGAGAGAGAGAGAGAGAGAGAGAAAGGAGAGGATAAAAGATCTATATGTATGAATTGTGTTACGTATCTAAACATTATTTTACAAATATATACATATAACTGTATATTACATCCTCTTTCTCTCTCATCCTTTTTTCAGTATCTATATATATATATATATATATATATGTATGTATGTATATGTGCTTGATTTTTGCATATATATGCACACATACATAACTATATCTATCAGGCACATACCTGAATCTGTTGTAATGTGTGTACTCGATAAAGTACCTTAAAATGTGACTGTATATATGTGTGGGATTGTGTGTGTGTGTGCACGTGTGTGTGTGTGTGTGTGCACGTGTGTGTATGTGTGTGTGCACGTGTGTGTGTGTGTGTGTGTGTGTGTGTGTGCATTCGTGTGGATGTGATGTGCTAGTTTTTGGACATAGATAAATGTGTTCATTTGACCAACCAAACATCAGAATTAATTAGTCAATAAAACTTGTACAATTACTCACTTCGGGGACAGGTATCAGTTATAGTTGTGATGCCATACATTTTCCCATGACCTCCGGTTGGTGGACTTAAAGGTTCACTTGGTTTATTGGCATTCCACTTTATGTTAGATATAGTTGACCTAAAAAAATTCATAGAAATCAATTACACAATTCAACCATGATAAGACATTTTTTTTCTCAGCAACATTATGTTCATGAAAATGCTTTTCTTCTTATTTTTTTTTCATTTTTTTTTTTGTCTTCTTTAATATAATGTGGATGCTGACCCTGAAATTATTGCCTGTTACAGATTTGTAGATTTTAAGATTAAATATAATATTTGAGTATATGATGTGTGTGTGTGTGTGTAGTATTTGATTTATGTGTAAGAATGTACATGATGTGTTCTTAAAGTAGAGGCAGTATATTGCAGAGAAGCATCTTCAATGTGTTTTATGAGTCTGCTATACAAAAATACCTAAAAAATACCTAAATATTTTCCCAGCTTTGTTGAAAGAAACATAAATGGAACTTTGGAAGGCTGAGAGATTTTGAAATTTGTAGACAGACAATAAACTATAAATGCAGTAAAATTCTTTGATAATACACTGGTAAAAGAGCAGACTATTCAAATATTTAAAGTCATCAAAGCAAACTCTCCAGTGCAAATACATTTTCAAACAACTACAAAATATTCCGTTTCATTTTTCTATAAAAGTAGTTTTTACATATTTTGAAGATAGTTTTCCGTGAGAGACAGGAGAGAGTATAAAAGAGAATATTGTTCATCGCATTAAATGGTGTGAAAATATTCCTTTGAGTTACAAGTCAAAAACAAATTGTTTCTGCATATACGTCACAACATTTCAAAGATGACAAAGCCATTAAGAATCTGTTTGAATCTGTTTCAATTTCCATAAATAATGTCACACTGCTTTTGGAACAACAGTTACGACTGCATTTATGAGTAACAGATTTTTCAATATATATGCAAACAATTTTTGTCATGTAAATGTCATATTTTTTTTAACCATTAAACTTAACAAAGGCATCATATCACTTCTATGTGATTTCAATTTGAGAACTTCAAAATATACCTGATGATCACATAGTAAAAGTCAAACACAATTGTGCTATTTTAATATATCATTTCATGTATAAACTCAGTGTTTAACAACTTTTCAAAACTTAATATAATTATGTTTTAATACTAATGATGTCCCAACATTTCATTATTTGAAGAACTGAAAGCAATTTTTTAAACCAATTTGTTTTCTGATTTATTTATTAACTGGAATGATAAATGAATCTTTTTAATAGTATCCTCAAGTATGTGCATGTATTGTTAAATAGGTTGCATAACATATATGAACATATGGATTACTAAATTCTGTACTGATATATGCGACATATATATATATATATATAGTAACCATATGTGAACAAGGCTAATTTAATTGTTCCTCCATTGATTGGAAAATATGATGGACGATCGCAATTGATTTTTGAATCTTACAAGATTCTCACCACAAGCATCAATTTGACCAATCCCAGAGAAACAAATACTGTAAGTACAGAAAAATTGGAGCTACTAATTTGCATACCATAAGCATTAAAACTTTATCGATATGTGTAGTCATACTCTAAAAGAATTTTGGAGTAATAATAGCTGAGGACAATAAGCAGTTTTTATGGTATCTCTTCAGTTAATTGTAATCATGTTCTGTTTGTCAGTTACTATACAGAACAGATCATCATAAAAGAATAAGTGTTAAACTTTGTCCAACAAGAAAATTACTTGTTACTCCATAGAATAAATGAATTAAACAGATAAATCTATTGCTCTGAAATAATCTGAAGTTTAAATCTTTAACAGAAGTCATGCAAAACTCACAATTTTAATCCAACTAAAACAGTTTTAATGTTAAAGGAAACATAATTATGTCTAAATTATGACCCTTTGGTTCAATATAAGAGTTATAAATCCAAAATTGATGGTTATATTTTCTTACACTGAGTACGTGATGCTCAAGAAGTGCTTCCATAAATTGAAACCGTTTTACTTCCCTAATGTACTTTGGAAAGACAAAAAACATTATCACATTTTGTTTTATGTCATTCCTGTAAAAGAATTATTGTTGAGTGCACCCAAAATTCTGACAGAGCAGAATATGGTAAAAATATGTCACTCAAAATACATTAATGATGCTTCCCAGGCATCACATCTAACCTTTTGTTTTTGGAAGAATGTTATTGACTCATAAGTTTTTTAGACCTTGATAAATTTATAGTAAAACATAGTTGAAATTTATAGTAAAACAAAAGACAAAGACAGGTGTATGGACAACATGCAAGTGTATTAGTTTGACGCTCAGGAAAAATGAAAAAGTCTTTTACATTTCAAGCCTACGCTCTTCGACAGAAAGGAATAAGAGAAAATAAACAGAGAGAGAATGAAAAAAACTTGTAGATTTCAGCAGTCCAGCATGACAAATGATGTCAAATAAATTCTACATATTTGGTTGGTTATTTTTCATTTAAGAGTTAGAACGTAGTTAAAAGATAGTTTAAATTAGAATGAGATAAATAATGTGTCTTAATTTGTTGCATGAAATATTAATACAAGAATTTTCAACATTGTACCACTTGTCAAATAATTTGTTTTCATTTTCTCATTTACAAAAAAAAAAAAAAAAAACAGGAAGAAAGAAAGAATGAAAGAAAAAACCCTGCAAATAACTAGTATGTATAGGTTTCAAATCTTGGTTCAAGGCTAGTAATTTTACAGGAGAGGAAATTCGATTACATTGACCCCAGTGTCCAACTGGTACTTATTTTGCTGATCCCGAAAGGAAGAAAAATGAAGTCAGTCACTGCAGAATTTGAACTCAGAACATAAAGACAGATGATAAGCATTTTGCCCAGCATGCTAACGATTCTGCCAGCTCACCACTTTAAATAATTAATACATATTAAAATTTGCTATGAGTTGTTCCAATAAACCAATTAATATTAACACTTACTTGGTCCAATCTGTCCAGTAGATGTTATTATCAGAAAATACCATATCAAAGATTCCAAACTCATGTCCTTGCACTTTGTATAAGACACGTCTTCCAACACCATTGAAGTGAACACACTCAATTTTGGATAAAGCTAAAATAAAATAGGTAAATGTGACATTCTAATGAAGTAGAATGAATGATATATTTTAATTTTATATTTTATAATTATGCATCTATATAAAAATGTTTAATGATCACTCTTGTATTAATCAGGGATATTTGAATGGTTAAAATTTGAAGCAACAGATGAATGACAAGAGTTTACAAATTAATACATTTTGGCACACAATTAATAGATAAATATACAAACAGAAACACAGTTGTGACTATGGTACTTCAATGGTACTTTAAACAAATGACCTTAATGATGAACGTTCAACAAATTCCATTATATAAGGCATCAGCTAAATAGTGTAAGTATGGCATGGAGTAATACTGATAGCTAAAAAAAATATTCTCCATGATATATGCTGACTAGCATTTATATGGTTTGTCTTGTATAGTTTCAGTCAACAATTTTATGTGGAGAGACATGAAAAAAAATTGGTTGATTTCCAAAACTTTAGCCCTTTCCTGACAATGATCATGTCAATGGAAACAATTGATGAAATTCTTGAAATTGCAAAACTTGCATGTTCTTTGAATCATAACAGATTTAGGAATTTCAAATATTAGATTTGAATTTAATTTCATTTAGTTTTTTCTTTATGGAATCTCAGCTGCATTTCTGCATTTGGCTTGAAATCATAGGGTTGAGAGTTCAATTCCTGGTGATGCATTGTGTCCTTGAGCAAGACACTTTATTTCACATGGCTCCAGTCCACTCAGCTGGCAAAAATAAGCAGTACCTGTATTTAAAGGGGTCAGCCTTGTCACACTGTGTCACGCTGAATCTCCCTGAGAACAACGATAAGGGTACATGTGTCTGTGGAGTACTCAGCCACTTGCATGTTTATCTCACAAGCAAGTTGTTCCGGTTGATCAGATCAGCTGGAACCCTCATTGTCGCAAGCAACAGAGTGTACCAGTTTACTGCTCTGGTGTCTGATATCTTTTCATATATTAATTCATTTATATTTCCTCTGATTGTTGACCCAATCAGAGGGAAATGAACAATGTGGTTTTAAAAGAACCTACCTTTATCTCCCCAGCATAACTGGTTGGTAAGAAGATCTAAAGTAATGGCATTTGGTAATTTTAGATCATCATGAACAAATAGTTGTCTATCAGAGCCATCCATATTAGCTTTTTCAATTCTTGGGTTATCATGCATCCAATCTACCCAATACAAAATCCTGAAAGAGAAAAATGTACACAGAATAAGTAATAGTTTATTTATATTTACTTACACATACACAAAGTGGCAAAACACTGTTCGGAGAAAAGTGGGCGATTGATAAGCAATGACGAACTTGAGAAAAACTAAAAGATTTTTTACTAAGATTGTTCTTACTGTCATTGTTGCTGTTGCTATTACCATTAACACCATTCTTCTTTTATTCTTGTGCTTATTCTTTCCATGTAACACCAGAAATGGCCTGACAACTACTTTGGTCTCAAATGACACATTCTGTTTTGCAGCAAACAAAAGAGATTTTTCACATACCACACAGACTTTTATCACCCATTTTGTCATCTAATGTCATACATCAAAAAAATATATGAAGATGTCGATGGTTTTCAACAACAAACATCAAGAAATATTGGAAGACAAATTCAGAAATATTTGAAAAATTTTACAATTCTATAGCATAGTGGATAAAGATGTGAGTTAATGCAGTGCAGTCACCTAGGTTCTGAGTTCAATCCCAGCCAGGCACTATGGTGAATCACAAGATACTTGAAGAAGACTGGAGTGTACACACCCAAAACATAGTGTAAGCAACAATAAAAATGAGGATACCACTCCGACTAATAAGTAATACATAAAATCTGGGGTTCAGTAGTAGTAGCAAATGAGAGGGTCACTGAGGATTTAAATAACTCTAGTGCTTTTAAGTGGAGGCACATGGCCTAGTGGTTAGGGCAGCGGACTTGCAATTGAGGGATCGTAGGTTCGAATCTCAGACCAGGTGGTGTGTGTGTTTATGAGCAAAACACCTGAGCTCCACACAGCCCTGCAGAAGGTAATGGCAAACTTTTGCTGACTCTTTCACCACTACTTTCCCTCACTCTTTCCTCCTGCATCTAGCAGCTCACCTGTGATAGACCGGCGTCCCAAATGATTGTATAGTATGAAACTGTTATGAAGTTTAGGCTTTGATGAAAACAATTCGGGCATTCATCTCAAAGCATGGAAAGTGAATGTGATGATGATGATGACAATAATGGTGGTGACAAAAATAATGATGATGATGTTTTAAAAAAATTGCAACTTTTCTCTAATTTTATATAGTGCAGTAAGCTGAGTCAACAAGGAAGCCTTTTTATAGTTATTTGACAGATAATGGTCAGGAACCAAGTTTTTCTTGAATCACACCCTTCTGTCTTAAAAAAAAAATGGGAGGATACATTAAACAAAGTGGCTTTAGATATATAAAAATAGACTGGATGGTCACACCTGGAACACTTTTTATTGTACATGTGCTCGGCCATTGATAATATGGGTCAAAACAACATGGACAGCAAGCAAATATGAAACTGTAAACCTACCTGGAAAAGGTAAGATGAGAGGAACAGGAAGAAGAGAAGAAAAACAGGAAGAAAACAGGAAAGAGAAATTAAATAATTTTGTGTGTGTGTGTGTGTGTGTGTGTGTGTGTGTTTATGTGTGTGTGTGTGTGAGTATGTTTATATGTGTGTGTGTGTGTGTGTGTGTGACTGAAGAAGACCAAGCAAGTTATGAGTAGTTGCGAGGTCAAATTTCAGTGTGCTGGCTCTCACAGATGATAAATGACAAAGTTATCCAAGTCATGCCAGCATGGAAAATATGCAGGTTAAAATGCTGTTCATGATAATGATGATGTTTATATTGATGAACCATTAAGTGAGTGACATTAACTAACATAAAAGACTGAAGACAAAGGAAGTTTGAATAGTACTTGAGCATTAAAGGCACCATCCTTTAATGTATGTTAAAGAGATGGCAGCATTGATATGGTCACATGATGTAAATGGTTTATAGCCATTTAAAAATTAACAATGATCTATGGAAGCTTGTAATTTCTCTACTCATGTTATTAGTGTCATACATCAAACAATCCACAGTTTTCTCTTACCTCATACCTGTTATCAATGCAATGTATATATATATATATATATATATATATATATATATATATATATAGCAATGAATAAAGGAAAAATACTTTTACAAAACATTTCAAGAGCAACTAGTGGACTGTCAAAATATAAAAAATCAAGGTTTCCAATATTCAAAAACGCCATTATTACTAATATAGGCACTGAAGTTCCACATGACCAACCCGTTTAAAAAGTACTTTTGAATCGTTGGGCAACTCTCTGTGCTTGAGGAGACCTATTGAGTCAAGTAAAATCAAAATCAAAATCAAAATTGGAAATTGTAGTTGTGGCCAATGCCAGTGCCATCTGACTGGCTCCTGTGCTGGTGACACGCAATAAGCACCATTCACGCGTGAGTCGGTGCCAGTGCCACCTGACTGGCTCCCTGTGCAAGTGGCACATAACAAGCACCATCCGAATGTGGTCAATGCCAACCACCCCCACCCTGACTGGCTCCTGTGCCAGTAGCATGTAAAAAACACCATCTGAACGTAGCCGATGCCAGTGCCACCTGACTGGCTCCCATGTCGGTGGCACGTAAAAGCACCCACTACACTCTCAGAGTGGTTGGCATTAGGAAGGGCATCCAGCTGTAGAAACACTGCCAAATCAGATTGGAGCCTGGTGCAGCCTTCTGACTTAACAGTCCTCAGTCAAACCGTCCAACCCATGCCAGCATGGAAAACGGACGTATGATGATGATGATGATGATGATGAAGTGACCTACCATAATCATTAATTTAGACAATGCACTACATGCATTCTTCTATAATTCAAAAAACATTCAAAAGACACACTCCACCAAAACAACATAAAAATACATCTCCTACTCCTTTATCCTATTATGTTTATATTTTCCATTTTGTGGTTTACTTTTCAATGTCTAATCCACACAGAATGACATCCTCTAACATACTGAAGTGATATTTACAAACACAGCATGAACCTTTTTTACACAATGCACTACAACACAAATGGCCTATAAAACACCTTTAACCTTTTAGCATTTAAACTGGCCATATCCAGTCCAAATATTCTATCTGTTCTTTGTTCAAACTGGCCAAATCTGGCTTCTCATGCATATCCTACAATGTCATTCTGAAAAATAAACAATCACATCATCGACTTCACAAAGCTACAAGATAATATATGATTAATTCGAAACAATGTGAATAAATAAGTACAACATTTGGCAGAGTAATCTGAATGCTAAAGGGTTAAAAAGACTAAAAATGCTATCATTTCACATGACATTCATGTGAAGTTAGTTCAAACATTTTTGTAACAACAAACAAAAATTCTTTAAATCCCTAAATATACTCAGACAAGGCAGGACAGGTCAAGACGAGACTAAAAAGCATCATAACATACATAATGAGGAACGGATGAAACAAACAAGAATGAAGGCCTTATAACATATGAAGACAGAACAGATCAAAAGAGAAGGACTCCTAATATATATATAAAGACAGAACAGACCAAAATAGAGAGGAAGATTCATAATAAATCATGCCAGGCCAAACCTATGAGAAGGCCTCATAGTAAACATCAAGCAGATCAAACTAGTGGTGGCCTCGTAACATATGAAATCACACAGCCAGTGCACACGTACCACAAACAACACTCAATTATTCATAGGACACTACAATATACCAAATATACAAGCATGCAAAATGAAAACTAACAACATAAAAATACATCAATACGATAATTATGTACCCCAACCCCCACCAATTTTTCCAGCAGCTCACAAACTCCAGTTACAAAAAAATAACACCTTTCCAAACACCATCCAAATATGCCAAAAAAAAAAAGAAAAGAAAACAGGAAACAGACAAGAGGTGATGCAATAAATCGCAACCTAGTCCCTCCCTTTCTATCCTAAATAATGCATACCAACACATCCACATATTTCACCAAACTACACCTTATTCCCAATCATTAATTCCTGTTCTGCTCACAAATCTATCAAAATCACATGGCAAACAATCCCCTACTTTTCTCATGTCACATGTATATCATCATCATCATCATCACAATCATATCACAAAACAAAGCAAGAATATTTTCTCAAACTCCAAAAGAGCATAGTGGATGAGCAGGGAACAAATTCAAGACTTGGATTTTTCAATAATATAATTCAAGATAAGTCCAGAATATACATCTGTTGTGTGGAAGTAGAACACCCCTATTGGTTGGCTCCTAATGGACTGTGCCACAATATAAATGGACATACACAGAGAGCCTTCATCAGAGTAAAGCCGAGAGTTGTATATTGTCAAGGGTTATTACCAATATCTTGAGTAGAACGATTTGCAAGGGCATCATTATTATTATTATTATTATTATCCTGTTATATCGTATGTCAAATGTGCAATACAACATCCAACATGGCAACATGAAAAAATTCAACCACAGTTACGTAAAAGAAATAGCTAACCTGATAAAAACTGAAACCAATTCTTAGCACAATATCTCTGCTAGAAATAGCAACTAATTCACCTTCTAAACACAGCTTACCGTCTTTCTAAAAAACTCTGGGATACATCGGATAATTTAATCCTAGGTATGTTTGAAGGATTGGCCATGGCTGGAATACCTCTGGTCAATGCTCAGTCATTTGGGGCTAAATAACAACAGTGCAGTGTACGAACAGCCATGCTACATGGCAGTGAAACATGGGCCGTGACTACTGAGGACATGCGTAGGCTTGAAAGAAATGAAGCCAGTATGCTCCGATGGATGTGTAATGTCAGTGTGCATACTCGACAGAGTGTAAGTACCTTGAGAGAAAAGCTGAACATAAGAAGCATCAGTTGTGGTGTGCAAGAGAGACGATTGCACTGGTATGGTCACTTGGCGAGAATGGATGAGGATAGCTGTGTGAAAAAGTGCCACACCCTAGCGGTTGAGGGAACCTGTGGAAGAGGTAGACCCAGGAAGACATGGGATGAGGTGGGGAAGCACGACCTTCTAACATTAGACCCCACGACCCCACCGAGGCAATGACTTGTGACTGAGACCTTTGGAAATATGCTGTGTGAGAAGACCCGGCAAGACAAGTGAGACCATAACCCGTGGCCTTTACCAGGGGTGTAGTTAGCCCACTTATGTGTACCTTTCCTTCATTGGACACTAAACTTGGCTTGCGAATACCTGTTCAGGCAAGTGAAATTGAAATTGATCCAAATTTGACGACTGGCACTCATACCAACGTTCCTTCATTGGACACTAAACTCTGCTTGCAAAGACCTGTTGGGGCAAGTGTATTCAAAATTGAACCAAATTCGATGACTGGAACCCGTGCCAGTGGAGCACTATCAGCACCATACGAGTGTGATCATTGCCAGAACAGCTGTCTGACTTCCATGCCAGTGGCACATAAAAAGCACCATTTGAGCGTGATCGTTACTAGCATCACCTTACTGGTACTTGTGCCAGTGACATGTGAAAAAACATTCAAGCGACCTACATAACAACTGAAAAAAAAAAAAAGCAGAAAAGACTCACCCTCGGATTGGATCCACAACAATTCCTCTTGGGTTGCTTATTTTTGTGTTAAAGAGAGTTTTCCTGTGAGTACCATCTAATTTAGTTACTTCCACACTCTTTTTCCTGGAATCAGTCCAGTACATATTCCTTGATATCCAGTCAATGGCAATGCCTTCAGATTTCACATCTAAAATGATAAAGTATTATTTCCAATATTGAACTAAAGTCAAAATATTATCAGTGTTTGCTGTGTTTAAACTAATAAAATCCATCATAAATTATCTTTAGTTTTACAATTTTTTAAATTCCTAAACAGGTATTAAAGCTCATATATTCAATACAAATATTTACATGCTAATTTACAAATTATTGAAAAGAACTTGATATATAACTTTACACAAAGAGAATAGCAACTGCCTTACAAACAGAGTATACTCATACACTTATAACTTAAAACAAATTTTATGCAAATCCGATTGATATTTTATTTTGATTGTTCTTTAACATAAACTGCAGTGAAAACCTCAAATTTAATCAAACAACTACATGCATTTGATAAATCTACAAATATTTCTAAGCCAGGTGACTGTTATTCCATGCTTTTGCCATTAGCACACAAAATTTTACTAGATTGTATGTGGCAATATCTACTTTGTATCATGTATATGTATATATATATATATATATATGTACTTTTAGAGGCTAGGAATTTTGCCTATTGATAATGAGGAAAAAAACATTATTAATTTTGATAATGACATTAATAATGCCCAGATAATAATCAGAAAAGGAAAACTCAGATAAACAACTTCATATTATAAGAGGGCAATGTTTATATATGGACTTATTCATTACTTTCTGGTTTCAAATCCCACCCAAATCAACTTTGCTTTTCACTCTTCCAGGGTCAGTAAAATACCAGTAAAACACAAGAGTCGATTCATATTCCTACACTCTCAGAGTGGTTGGCATTAGGAAGGGCGTCCAGTTGTAGAATCTTTGCCAGATCAGATTGGAGTCCAGTACTGCATTCTGGCTTGCCAGTCCTCAGTCAAACCATCGAACCCATGCCAGCATGGAAAATGGACATTAAATGATGATGATGGTAACATATGTATATATATATATATATATATATATATATATATATATATATATATATATGTGTGTGTGTGTGTGTGTGTGTGTGTGTGTATAGAGTAACATGAAATTAACCAAAGTAGTCATCTGGGCTCTATGTTAGCATCACACATATTTTGGTAAACCATTTTAACATCTACTTTTAGCATCTAATTCTGTCAGCACAAAATCATATTGATTTCTCTCTCTCTCTCCCTCTCTCTCTCCCCTCTCTCTCTCTCTCTCTCTCTCTCTCTCTCTCTCTCTCTCTCTCTATATATATATATATATATATATATATATATATATATATATCTGTTTTGTTTTTTTAGTAATTAGAGCAGAGACAGCTTACATGACGTTTGCAGGTTGATGCCTTTTTGGAAATAGAAACAGAAAGTGGATTGTAGAGTTCTGAGCAGGATGGCATGAACCAAGAGCTTAGGGTTGATTATGAAGTAGGGATGGTCAACTGCTTGTTAGCTGCATTTGTCATCATCAACGTCATCATCTAACGTCCATTTATCATGCTGGCAAGGGTTGGATGGTTTGATAGAGCTGGAAAGTCAGATAATTTCACCAGACTGCATCGTCTTCTTTGGTGTGGTTTCTATGCCAGGATCAACCACTTAACAGAGCGTACTGGGTGATTTTTATGTGGTATTAATAGCAGTAAGGTCACCTCAAATAAATGGGAGTAGTATCGAGAGAGATGACTTTGTGCCAGATGAAGGATTGCAGTGTGAGCAGGGGAGGTAGGGGCAGAAATAGGGAAATACTTCAACTGTTTGATTACATTTTATTCTTTGTTAAGGGTCAGTCTTGGGACAGTGGCCATGCTGCAACACTGATTTCAAGGTTTTGTCAAGTCTGCTGACCTTGGCACTAATTTCAATCTTATATTTATTTCGCTAATTTCCAACATCACTGGTGTCAAGTTGTATCAGCCTTTGCCTTTCCCTTGGATAAGATCAGTGGTATGGAGAGGGGAGGCTGATATGCATGGGCGACTGCTGGTCTTCCATGAAAACAACTTTGCACGGACTTGTACATCAGAGGGAAATTTTCTAGGTGCAATCCCATGGTCATTCATGATCAAAGGGGGTCTTTGATATATATATATATATATATATATATATATATATATATGGTTAACTGAGTTAGAGGTTAAAATAACCATTTAAGGGATAAAGAGTATCCATTATACTACTGTTATATTACCTATGTTTAAACATGGGCAAAAATGTTATGCTCATAAATTACAGGTAAAGACAAGGATAAACAGGAGTTTATCAGGAATCAAAATTTAAAGAAGAAAACAGAAATTGGAGATAACATTGATGAACAACAATTGGTTTGCATCAATAATTATTTATTAATTAATTACAAAAAAGACTGCATCACATCTAACAGCTGTTTCTGCTTCCAATGTTGTTTGGTATCATCATCGTTATGCTAAAAGATGTTTATCATAGTTGGTAATAAAACCAATTTGAAACATGGAGCTTCATCAGAGTGTAAAATAAATACATAAATAAATTTATTTATGTATTTATTTAGTAGGCACTCAGCATAACAATGGTGATACCAAACGACATTGGAAGCAGAAACAGCTGTTAGATGAGATGTAGTCATTTTGTAATTAATTAATAAATAATAATTCATGTAAATCATTTGTTGTTCATCAATATTATCTCCATTTTCTGTTTTCTTCTTCATATATAAATATATATATATATATATATATATATATATATATATGTGTGTGTGTATGTATGTAGGTATGTATATATATGTGTGTGTGTGTGTGTGTGTGTGTGTGTGTGTGTGTGTGTGTGTGTGTGTGTGTGTATGTATGTATGTATATATATATATATATATATATTATACATAAGCACACACATATACACTCAACAACAATGACAACAATAAGTGATTTCTGAACATTTTCTATCCATCAAGTTTGATTCACAAGATATTCAGCAACCTGAGGCTACAGAAGAAAAAAATCTCCCAAGATACCATATATATATATGTCACCATGCAGTAAGAGTAAATCTGGAAATGTACAGCTGTAATGCAACCTTCTGAATCACATTCATAATCATGTCTGAAAAACTAAATAAAGATATCAAAATAGTTGCTTCTTACTTTCAACAACAATTCCTGAATAGTTTCCAGTTGTATCCATTTTTCTGATTGTATAGCTTTCAATGTCACTGTAATATATTTGTTTCTCAACACAGTCATAGGCCAATGCAATGGGGGTTTGATCTGGTAAATGAACAAATAAATATTGTTAATATGGAATATAACATAAGATAGTAATACATAACTCCTCTACTATTAATCAGAATAATAATAATGGCAATTATTATTATTATTATAATTATAATAATAATAATAATAATAATTATAATAACTATTATTATTATCATTTCAAATTTTTGCCACAAGGGAAGCTTGAAGGAGTGGGGATGAGTCGATTACATTGACCCAAGTGTTCAACTGGTACTTATAAGTGCATCCTATAAAAAGATCTTCAGTTATTTTCTAGGTAGAAACAACATCTGAAGTTCTGACACTTGGAATAACCAAATAAGGATAATGCATGGACTTAATGGGATAACACTTGTTGTAAGTCATCTCCAGCTTACTGAAAGGTCGGCATGATTCCTAGTTGAACTTTGCTCTCGAACATCAAAAAAGTCGCTGCGACTTATAGTTGAGTCAACGATAAAATTCCCAACTTGAATCTTAAAGTTAATGTTTTATTCATTAACTTTATTACTGTAATATACATATATATATATATATATATATATATATATATATATATATATATATATATATATATATATATATACATATATTTGTATATATATGTACATGCACATGGGTATGGAAATCCTACTGTACACTCTGGATGCATACAGCTCTTATCAACTCATGTTACATAAATGTTATGAGTTCACTGGAACTCATAAACGGTTGGCAGCATCTGAGAAATTACCCTTCCTGGAAATAAGACACTATCACAAGTATCCAAAAGTAAAATAAATTCACTATAGAAAAGTTTGATGAGGTTGTACTCAGGTTTAAATTATGACATTGTATTCATTATTCCAGCAGCAGAAAGTTAAAAAAATCTTACCAGGTATACTTGAAATCCTCTTTCCTCTGTCTCTTGAGTGAGAGTAAGGCATCTTCAATATGCTTTTTCCTCTTATAAATACCAAATAGTTTTGACTTTCAGAAATAGCTGAAAAATTAAAATATTGAAATGAGAGTACAGAATTTCCAAGTTCCAATCTTGAATGCAACATACTCAAATATGTCATTGAAATAAAATTCTAAATAAAAGTTTGTTAGAATTTAATTGTTCAATGGCTGATGATATTGAATGGAGGATAGTAATGGAAAGATGATAGTAGGATGACATTTTATTTACACAATAATTAATTTTTAAAGCTTATAAAAATAATCAGTCATCTAAAGATAGCAGCAGAAACTGTGTCATACCACAATGAGTGACAAGCAATAATTTGTTTCATTGTTCTACATTCTATGTTCACATTCACTTGGGTCAAATTTGTATTTCAGTAGGTTTCATAAAATAAGCATCAGATATAATTTGGGTTTGATCCATCAACTATATGCCTTCTCTAAAATTTTATGGCTTCATATCCCTGTGATAAAAAAATATTTGTTTCTACATTCATGTCAAAATGTTTCAATTCTTAAAAAACAATGAAATGGCACACTAAAGTATAAAAATGAATCTTAAATTCAGACAATATTGAATTGACTCATGAGTACACTTTGTTCATGACAGCACAGGTATGGTTGTGTGGTAAGAAGCTTGTTTCTCAACCACATGGTTCCAACTTCAGTCCCACAGAGTGGCACTTTGGGCAAGTATCTTTTACTATAGCCTCAGGCCAACCAAAGCATTGTCAGTGGATTTTGTAGACAGAACATGAAAGAAGCCCATCATATATATGTATATATATATATATATATATATATATATATATATATATATGTAAATATATAAAAACAAAAGGATAAAGAGAGCAAAGGTAAGGTTGAAGAATTTTATGGATAGAGTCTTACAGCTGTTTCTGGGAAGATCCAGTACTTCCCTTCATCAGAGACAGAAAAAATAAAGTACTGTTCTCTCTTTTTTCAGCACATCACACTCTTTACCACTTCATACTAAAAATATCCACCTATGGATATAATAATAGATAACTTTATTTTTTCTGTCTCCAATGAAGGGAAGTACTGGATCTTCCCAGAAACAGCTGTAAGACTCTATCCATAAAATTCTTCAACCTTACCTTTGCTCTCTTTATCCTTTTGTTTTTATATATTTATATATACACACGCTAATACACGACTTATAATACCCAATCCTGTTCATACAACGACTGGGGCAAACTAGTCGGTATACAGCACTTACTCGGTATTACCTGTATCCTCCGGGGTTTGGTTAAATCCAATACCCTCCTCAACCTTATCTATATAAATATATATATATATATATATATATATATATATATATGGAAGAACAAAACAAAGCAATAAATTAAGCAATTCAATTTGTTTTGTTTTGTTTTTCCATTTCTGATTTATATATTAAGAAACTGTATGTATATTTTGTTTACCTATTGGAATAACATTGTTGTTGATATAGGTCATATAAACCAGTAAATTTTTCGGATATTTAATATCCCTTATGTGTATTTACACCTAACTAAACTGTCATATATATATATATTATTTTAGCTAATAAATTGTATGGTATAGACCTGATAGTTTGCCAATGAAGCACATTCACTGTCTCAGTGTTCATTGGGTATTTGATTAATGAGAGAGATGGAAGATGGAAGGTAAGAGAATGTTTATTGATCACTAAATTTGTTTTGACCCATCTAGCATTGATCCTTCTTGTGTGGGATACTACTATACAACTAGTTTGTGTGTACCCGTCGGTGTAGATATGCCTCCTCAGATAATTTCAAGATGTATCTTGTTAAAATTTACTGTGTTTTGCAATATTTCTTCTCGGTCTTCATATATATAAATGGCAAATTAAGAGATACAGCTTCATTCTTATAGGAGATCCATTACAAATATCAGATACAAAAATAAACAAATAAACAATTCAATGAAAAATGTATTAGATATAATCATTAATAGATATGGTTGTACAAACACCTACACAAACATGGTTTGGCCCATGTACACTCACTCATACAAGCACAATGGGTATATACAAGCTCACACACACGCATGAAGGATGAATTTGAGTCTCAAGGTTGAAGGTAAGGTCAAGAAAGTTTACTTTATGGTAATCTTTTTTCTATACTAATGCTGAGTCCGAAGTTCCTAAGTAGTCTAAAGAATTGTTTCCTATGACTTTCTATTTATACTTTACTATTTTGGTCTAGGAAAAATAGAGCATCATCCCTTTATAACCCCCAGCAATCTTTGGAGACAAAGACTTGATTAACAAAAGGATATATATTCCAACCAAGTCTGCAACTTGTGCAGAGTCAGATGATCCCATCACTATATCAAAGGCATTTTCTCTATCTGACCTTTTCTAATCTACTAAAATGACCCATGCTGCAAGTCTAATGTCTGTTTCATAATAGGACAGATCCAATTTTTTCATACTATAAATCAGGGCTTTGTTGAGGAGGATCAGGCTAATAATGGCTCTATAGCTCTCATCAATTATGTGTGTGCGCGTGTGCGTGCGTGCGTGCGTGCTTGTGTGTGTGCTTATGTCTGTGTCTGTATCCTACCACTGCTTGAAAACCAGTGTTGATGACTTTCCTAACACCAACCATTCCAAGAGTGCAGTGGGTGCCTTTTATGTGTCACCAGCATGGGGGCCTCTACATGTCACCAACACAGGTGACTCTACATGTCACCGACACCAGCCACAACTACAATTTCACTTAACTGGTCTTCTCAAGCATAGCAAATCACCAAAAGTCTCAATCACTTGTCACTACTTCCATGGGGCCCAACATTCAAAGATCATACTTCGCCACTTCGTCTCATGTCTTCCTAGATCTACCTCTTCCCTCCACAGAGATCAGCACTTTTTTCCACAGCTGTCCTCAGATACACACATCATATCCCCATACCAGCACAGTTGTCTCTCTTGCACACCTGTATTATTTTATTTGATTTGATTTGATTTTATGGTAATAGATCATTTTCTTTGGAAAATTAGTATTTATTTTATCATTTTGTATAATCACCAAAACATTTCATAAAACTTATAATCACAGTAGGTATCACCTAATTTTTTGATATTACGCATAGTAGAAAAAGTATAAAGTTACCCATCATATGATAAGTAATATTCTAGTTCAGTGGTTCTCAGTCATGCTTCCCAGAGTCACATGTGGCCCTCAAGCATCCTTCAGGTAACCCCTCTATAGACAGAATAAATTGTATTTTACTTTTATTGGTATGACCCCTAAAGAAATCCAGGTTTTAGATCTGGCTCAGATATTAAAAAGGTTGAGAGCCATGGCTCTAGTTTATTTGATAATATCCAACTTTTGATTTGATGCACTTGTGAGTGTGTATGTGTGTATGTGTGTGCACGCACACATGCATACACATGTATGTGATGTGTGCGTTGGGAGGGGTGCTATCTAACGGAACAAAAGCACTTCATTGAATGGATTCAGAAGTTTATGAGAAATTCTGAAATATAAACATCATTGAATGAATGACTTTAGATTCTTCATCACCATAAGAACATGTAATGCATTTATGTAATGAAATGAATATAAGATTTATACTTGAACAGTGAATTCCATCTCCACGAAAACCTGGACGGCAAACGCATACATTTCTTTCTCTAATGGCTTGGCACTCTGCATATGCATGACACAAACTACGGTCGATGGCACAGTCGGTTTCTGCAAGTCAAAGACATCATTATACAGACAGATCTTTTGAATCAATAGAAACTGAAGAAGACAAAAATCTTGATATATTTAAAGAAGGATTTGAGATCCCAGAAGAAGAATAAGCCAACATATTGGTTTCACGTTTTGGCACAAGGCCAACAATTTTGTGGGAGGGATGTAAGTTAATTACATCGATCCCAGTACATGACTGGTACTTATTTTATTAACCCTGAAAGAATGAAAGGAAAAGTTGACCTTGGTGGAATTTGAATTCAAAATTTACAATGGACGGATAGGTGTCCTCATCTTGTTTGTTGTTACCACAACGTTTCGGCTGATGTACTCTCCTGTGGGCATATAGCGTAGTGGATAAGAGCACAGGCTACTAACCCTCAGATACTATGTTCAATCCCAGGCAGGAACTTGAAAAATAATATCAACAGAAAAATAGCATCAGCAACAAATGTTAGGAATGAGAACAGTGTACCCCATTAGTCAAATAAAGGGTTGGGTTTGAAATTCCACCACAACACCTGATGAAGGCTGGAGAATACATTAACCGAAATGTTGTGATAGCAACAGACAAGGTGAGGACACCTATCTGTCCATTGTAAATAATGTACATAGTTTCCCATCCCCAAAATATAGAATAGTGCTAAGCATCTTGCCTGGTGTGGTTACAATTTTGCCAGCTCACCACCTTAAAATAGGCCAACGTATTGAATGGTATGAAAACAAAGCAATCATATTGTTGAGGCAAGAGTCATTGACACTTCTGTGGGATTGGAAGAATGGACTAGCCAAACTCTCATAAACAGTAGCATATTGATTGAGACAAAGAGAAGTCGTAGGAGTCATTGAGAGTTCCTGGAAGTCGTAGGAAGTCATTGAGATCATTAAGAGTTTGTATTTATTGGAGTATCGTGTTTAGTGGAGTAATTTGAAGTATGTCGTTTGAAGACAGTTGTGTCTATCTCTGCTTCATGAAATCTGTGTATCCAACAAATAGAAGGATATAAAACATTAATCATATCTCTTGTTGATTTGGCTTTAAAGTAGTAACACTATTCCAAGTTTAAAGGATTAGGAATATTATCTCCAACTTGGATATAAACAATTAGGAATTTGTCAGGTCATTCTATTTACAACTGAAATCTAGTTAACAGAAAAGACATAAATCTTCTTCTAAAGTGAGAAATTGTGAGTTTGGTTCTCAAACAAAGAAAACACAGAACATTGTTTAAATTTCTGTGAGTTTAAAAATTTTGGATCAAAACCTGTAGAGAATTAGATATGACAATGTCAAAGTATTTGATATGAAAAACAAAGGCATGCAAAAATTAAAACAATTTTAAAGAATCAAGGCCAGAGTATTGGTCTATATGGCTCTGAAAGCTCATGTGAATCAGTTTAAGGCTCATAGAAGAAATTAAAATGTTTTGCAACTGGAAGATTTTAACCATTTGAGTACTTTGTATGATAAATCAGAAATTTTTTTTAAATGTGCCAGAACAGTGGTTCTCAAACAGGGTCCATATGAGATTTTTGGGGGCCCATGCAGATCTACAATAGTATTTTAAGAGATCCTGAAAAATTTTTGCTTTAGATATATGTATTGGTATGTATTGCAAGAAACAACATGGTTTCTTTCTCTAACATTTTACATAATTCAACCTACACAAGTTAATGTGTGAAAAACAAAATAGGAATTTTCAAAGAAGTTTCTATAAAACTAATTTTTAAACATCAAATGGCTGTGGAGGTTCACCAGAATAAAATAGTAATCAAAGGGGTCCATAGACAAAAAATGGTTGAGAACCCCTTAGCTACAGCAATAAGCACAATATCAACTCCATCAAAACAAACTGTTGAAGGAGGTGATCAACTTAATAGAGTCTACATTATTTGTTTGCTTTAGACAAAGCTCACTTTCAGTTAAGTCACAGAGCCAGTTAAACTCAAATCACAAGAATGGAATCTGAGAGGAGTTACCTTAACTTTCTAATAATAAATTCCATGGGACACTAACTCATTTCTGCTCTTGTAACTACCAGAGACTTTGAGAAGATCTTAAGAAACTAGACAACAAAACAGAATCAGTGTATCCTGAATAATAACCTTCATACTACAACCCAACCATTTCTTGACAAAAGTGAATAGTATTTCTTAATTACAGCAGCAAAAACTAGATGCTACGCTGCCTCCAGGTATTTTACCAAAATTATGTCTTCATCGAAACTAAATATTTCATAAAAAATACAGATAATACTGTAGTACTGCATTTGCACACAGTTCAATTTCTCACCCAAAGACATGCTCTCTCTCTCTCTCTCTCTCTCTCCATCTCTCTCTCTCTCTCTTTCTCTCTCTCTCTCTCTCTCTCCATCTCTCTCTCTCTCTCTCTCCATCTCTCTCTCTCTCTCTCTCTCTCTCTCCCTCTCTCCCTCTCTCTCTCTTCTACCAATACTATAGTAGCCCTTTGCTCCACAGAACTGACTTCTTTTGTGCCACCTCCACTTGGGCACTCTTGAACCACTCAGCTCCTTTTTTCATCATCCTTATTATATTCTTTTTTTTTTAGGCCCTGAACTAATTATTAAGTCCAACCTTTCTTCCCAAAAATGTTGTACTTCTGGAATTCCAAAATTGCCCATATTTCTCTAGCAGCTTTTCGAAAGGATCATTAAACCATTAGCCACAGTGATCTCACCAGTCTTAGAGTGTCAATGGTGGCTATGGGAGACAGTTCCTTTCCCTTCACCAAACCAATAAAAAAGAATAAACAATTTGCATTTATAATTGCCCCCTTTGCGAATTACTTACATACTTCTACACACTAATATAACATTTACTAAATAGAATTGCGTTTCTTCAAGACCAATTAACAATTGGTCTGAACAATTCCACCTAGAACCTATCAAGAACATTATTTTATTATGAAAATCACATGTAAGAAGACTACAACCACAACACGCATACACAGCAACACTAAAATCATTTAGGTAGTCTACAAACTTTATATATCTCTGATAAAATCTAAAAGACAGCAAAACAGATTCTATATATTTACCTCCATAGTCAACTGTTACAAAAGTAAAAGTGACGCTTTAGATACAAATAATTACAGAGGTATCAAGTTATTGAATCAGGTAATGAAGGTCACAGAGAGGGTCATAGCCCAACTAATTAGGGAGAGAGTCAGTTTAGATGAGATGCAGTTTGGGTCCGTGCCAGGGAAAAGCACCACTGATGCTATATTTCTGGCAAGACAGCTTCAGGAGAAATACCTAGCCAAAGATACACCTCTGTACCTGGCTTTAGTTGACATGAAGAAAGCCTTTGACAGGGTCCCCTGATCTGGTGGTCAATGAGAAAACTAGGGATAGAAGAATGGTTAGTGAGAGCTGTGTACGCCATGTACAGGGATGCTGTCAGTAAGGTGAGGGTTGGCAACGAATACAGTGAAGAATTCCGAGTACGGGTAGGGGTCCACCAAGGATCAGTCCTCAGCCCCCTCTTATTCATCATAGTCCTCCAGGCAATAACAGAGGAATTCAAGACAGGATGCCCCTGGGAGCTCCTCTATGCTGATGACCTTGCACTAATTGCAGAGTCACTATCAGAACTAGAGGAAAAGTTTCAGGAGTAGAAGCAAAGATTAGAATAGAAGAGCCTTAGAGTCAACCTAGCTAAAACCAAAGTCTTAATAAGTAGGAAGGCAGACAAGCCACAAATCCCTTAGGTAGATGGCCCAGCATGATCTGTAGAAAAAGTATAGGTAGAAACTCTATAAGATGTACCCAGTGTAAGCTATGGACACATAAGAGGTGCAGCAATATCAGAGGAAGGTTAACTGGGAAGATAGTTTTTGTATGTAGCAAATGCTCAGGAGCAATAAACACTGGAAATGTGCAGAGAACAACTTCTGTCACATTCCAGGGAGAAACACTA
Source organism: Octopus bimaculoides (assembly GCF_046866305.1). Lineage (NCBI taxonomy): Eukaryota > Metazoa > Mollusca > Cephalopoda > Octopoda > Octopodidae > Octopus > Octopus bimaculoides. The sequence continues at coordinate 3,627,547 of NC_142944.1, forward strand.
CAAGTCGTTGATAACTTCCATTACCTTGGGGACCAAGTCAGTAGCTGGGGTGGATGCTCTGAAAGTGTAGCTGCTAGAATAAGAATAGCTTGGACAAAGTTCAGAGAGCTCCTACCTCTGCTGGTGACAAAGGGCCTCTCGCTCAGAGTAAAAGGCAGACTGTATGACGCATGTGTACAAACAGCCATGCTACATGGCAATGAAACATGGACCGTGACTGCTGGGGACATGCGTCATTTTCAAGGAATGAAGCCAGTATGATCTGATGGATGTGTAATACTCGACAGAGTGTAAGTACCTTGAGAGAAAAGTTAGACCTAAGAAGCATCAGTTGTGGTGTGCAAGAGAGACGATTGCGCTGGTATGGTCATGTGGCGAGAATGGATGCGGATAGCTATGTGAAAAAGTGCCACACCCTAGCGGTTGAACAGAATCTGTGGGAGAGGTAGGCCCAGGAAGACCTGGGATGAGGTGGTGAGGCAAGACCTTCAAACATTGGGCCTCACCGAGGTAATGACTAGTGATCAAGACCTTTGGAAATATGCTGTGCTTGAGAAGACCCGGCAAGCCAATTGAGACCATAACCCGTGGCCCATGCCATCCTACTTATGCGTACCTTTCTTTTGTTGGACACTAAACTTTGCTTGCAAAGACCTGTTGAGGCAAGTGAAATCACAATCAAAATCAAATTTGCTGACATGGCCGATGACAGCACCACCTGATTGGCACCCGTGCCAGTGGAACGTTAAAAGCACCATCTAAGTGTGATCATTGCCAGGGCCACTGACTGGCTCCCGTGCTGGTGGCACATAAAAAGCACCATTCGAGCATGACTGTTACCAGTGTCACCTTACTGGCACTTGTGCCGGTGGCATGTTAAAAACAACATTCGAGCAAGGTCGTTGTCAGTGCCACTGGACTGGCTTCTGTGCAGGTGGCACATAAAAAACACCATTTGAGCGTGGCCATCGCCAGTATCGACTGACTGGCCCTCATGCCGGTGGCACGTAAAAAGCACCCACTACACTCTCTGAGTGGTTGGCGTAGGAAGGGCATCCAGCTGTAGAAACTCTGACAAATTAGACTGGAGCCTGGTGTTGCCATCCGGTTTCACCAGTCCTCAGTCAAATCGTCCAACCCATGCTAGCATGGAAAGCGGATGATGATGATGATGATGATGATGATGATCACCACACATGGAAGTACACATGCATGGATGGAGGCAGGATAATCATGAGTTATGACTACTGTATGGAAGCTAGGAGCAGAACATGAGCAAGGCATGGAAATATTGGAGCTAAATTTGATCAAAATTCCTACAATTTAATATCAAACAATACTTTGAAACCAAATTAATCAGAGGACATATACTACAAACTCTTTCTATAATTTCTGTTATTATGAAATGTTTATGTTTAAATTCTATACCATGTGACTTCCTTCTGCAATTGATTCCATCTCCTTCATAACCAGACTTGCATATGCATTGGTAGTGCCGTACTAAATCGTGATAAACACACACTGCATGTTCATGACAGTGGTTTTGTAGATTGCAGCTTATTTCTAGGGGAAAAAAAAATAAAACAAAAATGTATAAAAATAAATGTAACAGAATACATTGCAGAAAATTCCAAGACACAAAATACCCAAAATCTCAAAATTCTTGAAAGTCATTAATTATATACCTCTTTCTACACACTTCAATCCATTTCCTTTATATCCTGCTTTACATTGACAAATATAGTGTCCTTGCTGGCGTCGGTCTGGCACACAGTCAGCATTTCTGTCACAGTTATTGACAACATGGCATGAAGTTGATGGTTGGCAGTATCTTCCATCTCCTGTAACAGAGTTACCAAAAATATGAATAAATTAAATTAAACTAGAAACTATTTGCACGTATTTTCTACTTTTGATTGAATAAAAGCTATTTTAAACAATATTTCCTAGATTATGTTTTCCTTTAACAAAACCAGAAAAAGTCAAAACCCTCATATCACCCTGCTCATATATATATATATATATATATAAGAAGAAAAATTATTTTTTCAAAGTAAACTCATAAACTTCACATAAAATAAATTCCCACAAGTTGTCACTCAACCGTGGTTTACAAGCAACATGCAAGAATGTGGTTTGAAATGTGACTCAAATGTGTTGGCTTATTTTTTGCAATAAAATTCATTTCTAAAAAAATAATGACCTTCATTCCAAAAGGTTCATGTCATTCTGTTTTTCTAAGATCTTTTGTCAATAGTTAATAACATTTAGAAAAATCTTTCTTCAAATGCACACACACACACACACACACACACACACACACACACACACACACACACACACACACACAGTGATATAAAAGAATGGGTTTAACAAATAATTTTAATGCATCTTTTACAATCATTTCATTACTACAACAACAATGATGGTATAGTCTTTCAGTGCCAAAGAAACAATGTGCATTTTCATCACAATTTAATCAATCATGGGCCATTTGTAACCATGTCAGCAACTACTGATTAATTTCCATGAGCAACACAGGATTTGTTTTGTAGCACATGGAAATTAATAATTGCTGGTATGGTTACAAAATGATACAAGATTGATTAAATTGGATAATGATGAAACAATTGTAAATGATGTGTTAAAATGATACATTAACTTTATTCTTCTATATCTGTTAGTATACATTATCTATGGATATTTATGGATTTTCAAATAATTAGAGTGTAGTATGAATAAAATTTCAGATTTCTCAATTTTCCAACAGCCAATAAATGTAGAAGTGCTTCATGTGGTAAACATAAGGGTTATGAATATCAAATCACCTCCTCTCTCTCTCTCTCTCTCTCTGTAAGTATGTATCTATATGCATGTGTGAATCTATATATATAATTAAATATATACATAAATCATGTATATCAAAATATCATAGCAGAAATGTGAACTTCTACAGAACATATCATACTCTTTTTAAACAATTATTTTCATTATTTTAATATAATACCTGTGTATCCTGGCTCACAAACACATCTATGGCTGTTGCGTTCTGGATCATATTGGCATCTAGCATTTTGTCCACACCTAGGGCAGCGCCTTGGAGAGCACTGTTGACCATTTCCTTCATAACGTGGTTTACAGCGGCAGACATGTTGTTGGAGAGTTTGCTCAAACACACAATCTGCATAAGGGGAGCATTGCCGGCAAGTATCTGTTGTTATAAAGAAAATTTTTATAAGTAATCACAATCTAATTGGAGAAATTTCATAGAATTATTTTATCAGTTATTTAACCAAACACAATAAACACATAACCCACGATTGTACAAGATTATATATATCAATACATTATTGTCAAAATTTTGAACTGAAGGAAGATTTTTGAGTCAATAATACATTACCAATGTAAGTACAGGTTCTTCCATCTCCAGTAAAGCCAGCATTACAACGGCAATGATGGAATAGTCTTTCAGTGTCAAAGAAACAATGTGCATGTTCATCACAATTCTCACAATTTTCCTCAACTGAAATTTAAAATGAAAATTATTATTTGCATGAATTAATTAAAACTAATTGTTCAAATTAGATTACAAGAAAAGAACAAAATGTTTAAGTCATGCAAATAAAGCTTTGTGTGTCTGTTCCACATTATATAGGTGAATGTGAGTGAGAGATTTGCATGAAAGAAGGAGAGAGGTGAGAGAGACAAGGAATCAGGGTATTTGTGGGGAAAAGGTTATCGAGAAAAGATCAACAGAAACTTCAGGAACAATGGATGAATGCAATAAAATAGGCAAAAGCATATTGTAAAGGCAGGTGAGGAGTAGAAAACGGTTACATGAAGACCATCCCAGCCACCATGACCATCCATTCTAGTGTGCTTCTTAGTCCTACTTGTGTTCGTTTCCACTAGCATTTTATATGACTGACAGCCAAAAGTACCTAGTACACTCCGTAAAGTGGTCAGTGTTAGGAAGGGCATCCAGTTCTAGAAACCAGGCCAAAACAGACAACTGGAGCCTGCTGCAACTCCCTAGTTAGCCAGCTCTTGTCAAACTGTCCAACCCATGCCAGCATTGAAAACGGATCTTAAATGATGATGATAATGACACATATATAAACAAAAATTAGCTGCAGAAGTAATTGTATGCATCCAGTGAGATGTATTTGAATAACTTAGAAAACATTACAGATATATGAAATACCATACAACATAAATTCTTGATTTACCAAAATTATCTTTGTCTCTAGAGGACATATCATAATTTTCAAATGTCAATCATAACCAGTTCCACTTGAGAAGGAGAGATAAACTCAAGCATCAAGAATTTCTCCAAAACTGACATGCCATTTGAAGAAGAAGGACTGGAATTAGTGATTAGTACAAGGTTGGAAGGTGGGATGTGAAATATGGGTGATAAGAGAGAAGAAATGAAATGATGAGGGATTCCTAAAAGAAGCTGGTATGAGACTAGCCAGCTCCGAAGAACAGAGGCCATTATAGCAATGATACTAAAGACAGAGAGAAGAGACAACATGCTTGTAGGCCAGAAGCTGAAGTGTGTCTGTTAGCGATTTAATGTAACTCAGACAAAAGGCTTTTTTCCTAGATACATGAGAACATACTTTACTCTTATTGCAGAAAAAATTTTGATGGAAATCTTGATCACTTTGACCCCTTAGTTATCCTATTTCTGTTGAAGTACACCGCCTTCAATCCAATTAATTTTGACAATTAATTTTTAATTTAAAATATAACTTTGTTGTTATCAAACTGGTGTTTGAAACATAAATTAATATGAATTTTGATTGAAAGTTTTAATTTAGATAATTTCAAAACAAGAAATTTTGTGTCACAGAAACAAGAACAGTTTTATGTAGGTTGATATCTAAAAAAGGTTAAATGAAGATAATCTTTAAGCAATCCAACTCCTATAAGAAAAATCATCCACATGTAAATTAAAGATGATATTTAAGAAAAGTAAATATTGTAACAATATTCTAAGAGAATTTCAAAATAAGATAAGCAAGAATGAAAGATTTCTGTGTTCTTACGTTCTGTAGTACTGCACATCATTCCATCACCACTGAATCCAGATTCACATTCACACTTATATCTTCCCTCTTCAGGAGAATAGACACAAGCGGCATTTCTACCACAGTTGTTGACTTCATTGCAGCTGTAGACTAGAAATAGAACATAAATATTCACAGAGTTATCTTTATCGAAGAAAACAATTTGGTGCATTTTCAGGTAACAAAGTAAAAAAAAAGAATAGACATTTTGATTTCTGCAACTAGGTGAATCAGATATGGGAACAATATCTGTCCGCAAACCTTGTCCAACTCCAACCATTGCCATGGTCATGGTTAGAAGGTCTTTGATCATATTATGTCTGGGACCCAACAACAAAGACAAGAAATTCTCCATCAGTTGTCACTGTCATCATCATCACCACTGCCATCATTGTAATTGTCATCTTTATCCTCGTCATCGCTGAATTGAGGTGAATGGGCCAACTCATGACAGCCTTCCTATAGCAGAAATAAAACATTGGTGATTGCTATTTCTGTATTTGAAAAACACCCACTAAATAGGATGCTAGTCCATTAGAGTGTTAATCCCCTACTATTGCTGCTGCTCCCACTGCTGCTGTTGCTACTGCCACTGCTGCACAATTACAGCTAAATTGACTGGAACAATGGAATATACATTGTCTTGGAGAAGGACATCCTGTATCATCCAGCTCCTAAATGAAACCCATTACCAAATGCCTAACACCCTAACCACAAGGCCACACATCATCACCTCAAAAGTAATAATCAAGAGGACAGATTTTTGTGTTACATCAGTTAATAGAGCAGTCAGTAAGAAGTGTTCTTTATAAATATTATTTTCAAATCGCCATTATATCGACAAACACCACCAATACCACCACTTACCTACCTTTCAAATATATACCTCTTGTGTCTTCAGTCAGAGATAAAACATTCCAAGAGCCTTGACAACATACTAATGAAGCAGTGTATCAATCACATAATCTTCCAATATATTTTCAATAAAGAAGTGTCTATCATATATTGACTGCATAACTAATACTATAACTAGCAATATATATCTGACCCATCAAATGTAGTACTGACATCACCCTTTGCGGTAATCCGTGGGGTGAGTCGTTCACTTCATTGACTTCTGGTACTGAACCAGATGGAATCTCTTAGTAAAATGATTTGCTTTAAAGTAAACACAAAATTGTAAATCTCATACGTCACTGAATGTAATAGCAATGGTATTGACAGATTCATTTTTAAATTACAATATCATAGTTACAGTTGAAATGTATTTATATTCACATAGTTTCATAATAATTACACTGAACATTCATAACACATACAGTGAACATTCAACAGAAAAATACCAGAATTCAAAGTAAAAATATCTAAGAATTATATGAAAATTATGTTGATTTTTGATGTGAAAATTTATCATTATATGAAATGCATTTGAGATGCTAAAATTTTATATCCATTCAAATTTTTTCTCCTTCATGTTCTACCTTTGACCAGCCTAACTCTTGTCTCTCTCTCTCTCTCTCTCTCTCTCTCTCTCTCTCTCTCTCTCTCTCTCTCTGTTTCTATAACCACTTGCTTCCCCAGCACTTACCTCCTTCTCCCCCACCCACCCTATATAAACTAGCTCACTCAGATTCCCCTACCTCAATTTTAATCACCTTGCCAAAAGAGTACAAAACTAGATGTTCAGATAAGCAATCTTGTTTTTCAATCTAGTACATCTAATCCTTCTCTTTCAGCACAGATCATCATAATTACCTTATTAGTTCATTTCATTATTCTACCTATTTCGTTATCTATGTAAACATAGCTTCATCTTCCATGCTGTATGTCTAAAAAAAAAAAAACTTAAGATCCCTTCACTTGATTCAATTCTCTCTCTTTCTCCCTCTCTTTCACGCTCATTTATTATCATCATTTATTCATTCATTTATCTAATTTTGTCACAGATTGGCTAACTGAAAACACTTGGTTATAGCTCTGTTAAGATTATCAAATCCCTTAGAGTTTATCTCCAATGTAAGGCAATGCATAAAAACGATGGTGTGGTGTGTGCAGGTTGTAGACTATTGCTTGTTTATGAGTTCTGCCAAATGCGAGCTTTCTTTTCAGGAACATGACACAGCTGTTCCTCATCCCAAGGTCTCACAGGCCCACACCTCCCACACACTCAGGGTTGGCACACTCAATGTGAGTATACTAAAAAGTAGGTCTGGTGAGATTGTTGAGATGCTTGAATGGAGACGTGTAGATTCGTGCTGCATCCAAGAGGTAGGGTGGAGAGGAGGTTCTGATAGGTTCCTCACAGGCAAAGAACACAGGTACAAGATTTTCTGGGCAGGGAACACTGACAGGGTTGGGGGTGTGGGTATACTTCTTGCAGAGAAATGGGTTGATAAGGTAATCGAGGTAGTTAGAATATGCGACAGAATACTTAAGATTAGATTAGTGCTTCATCATGGGTTAGCAACCATTATCTCGGCCTATGCTCCTCAGCCAGGGCTACCCGATGGACAAAAAGACCGATTTTATGACACCCTCTTGCAGACTACCTTGTTGACAAATGACAGGGACCTTCTCTTTGTAGCTGGTAACTTCAATGGACATGTTGGACAACACGCAGGGGGCTTCCATGGCATACATGGGGGCTATGGTTTTGGTCCCAGCAATGAGGAGGGAACCAGGCTGCTGGAGTTCTGTGATGCAAATGATCTTATGGTTCGCAATACCAACTTCAGGAACCCTGCCAGTCACTTATTCACCTACCGTTCTGGCAGACACACAAGCCAAATTGACGACATCCTCACCAGAAATAAGGAAAGAGGGCAGCTTATAAATGCCAAAACCTTCCTGAGTGAAGAGTGCACCCCACAACATAGATTAGTAGTTAGCGACTTCAGGATCAGGGCTAAATGGATGCCCAGAAGACGACCAGCATGGAGGAGAAGGATATGGAAGCTCAAAGATCCTGCGAATGGACAGAGATTTAGAGACATATTACTCAAAGCCTTTGATGAAATAGAAGGGGATATAGCTTCACATGATGTAGAAGACAACTTGTGGTTTCTACGGGACAACCTGCTGAGGGCCACTGACCAGATCTGTGGATGGTGCAAACTCCCCTCTTGACCTAAAATAACGTGGTGGTGGAACAATGTGGTTGACAAAGCTATTAGAGAAAAGAACAAGCTTGGGAGGACTTGAAGAATGGTGGTAGCAGGGAATTGTATCAGACTGCCAGAAGGGAAGCTAGGAGACAGCTTTTTTTAGCCTGAGGGGAAGCAGATAAGAAAAAATTTACCAATGTTCTGCACCGTGAGGACCAAAGACTCGAGGTATTTCGTGTTGCAAGACAGTGTAGGAGAGAGAATAGTGATGTTGTAGGAGAGAAATGTGTTCGCATGGATGATGGTACGCTTGCACTAAATGAGGATGCAAAGAAAGAGGTCTGGAGATGCCACTACGATAGATTGCTTAATAAAGAGAATGAATGGGAGGAAGAGAGCCTACCGTATGTCGACCCAATAGAGGGACCAGCTATCCGAGTTGATAGTACCGGGGTAGATAAAGCAATTAAGAGTATGAAGACCGAGAAAGCCCTCGGCCCATCAGGAATCACTGCAGAAATGCTCAAAATATCTGGCAGTGTTGGCTATAGCCTAGTCACCCGTATTACGAACCAGGTGATACACGAAGGAGTCATACCCAATGACTGGTGTAGCAGCACCATAGTCAACTGTTACAAAGGTAAAGGTGACGCTTTAGATACAAATAATTACAGGGGTATCAAGCTTTTAGATCAGGTAATGAAAGTCTCGGAGAGGGTCATAGCCCAACTAATTAGGGAACGAATCAATTTAGATGAGATGCAGTTTGGGTTCGTGCCAGGTAAAAGCACCACTGATGCCATATTTCTGGTAAGACAGCTGCAGGAGAAGTACCTAGCCAAAGATAAACCTCTGTACCTGGCTTTCGTTGACATGGAGAAAGCCTTTGACAGGGTCCCCTGATCCCTCATCTGGTGCTCAATGAGGAAACTAGGGATAGAAGAATGGTTAGTGAGAGCTGTGTAAGCCATGAACAGGGACGCTGTCGGTAAGGTGAGGGTTGGCAACAAGTACAATGAAGAATTCCAGGTAGAGGTAGGGGTCCACCAAGAATCAGTCCTCAGCCCCCTCTTATTTATCATAGTCCTCCAGGCAATAACAGAGGAATTCAAGATGGGATGCCCCTGGGAGCTCCTCTATGCTGATGACCTTGCACTAATTGCTGAGTCACTATCAGAACTAGAGGAGAAGTTTCAGGTGTGGAAGCAAGGTCTAGAATTGAAGGGCCTTAGAGTCAACGTAGCTAAAACCAAAGTCTTAATAAGTAGGAAGGCAGACAAGCTACAAATCTCTTAGGTAGATGGCCCTGCACAATCTGTAGAAAAAACATAGGTAGAAACTCTATAAGATGTACCCAGTGTAAGCTATGGACACATAAGAGGTGCAGCAATATCAGAGGAAGGTTAACTGGGAAGATAGTTTTTGTATGTAGCAGATGCTCAGGAGCAATAAACACTGGAAATGTGCAGAGAACAACTTCTGTCCCATTCCAGGGAGAAACACTACAAGTCGTTGATAGCTTCCGTTACCTTGGGGACCAAGTCAGTAGCAGGAGTGGATGCTCTGAAAGTGTAGCTGCTAGAATAAGAATATCCTGGACAAAGTTCAGAGAGCTCCTACCTCTGCTGGTGACAAAGGGCCTCTCACTCAGAGTAAAAGGTAGACTGTATGACGCATGTGTGCAAACAGCCATAGCAATGAAACATGGGCTGTGACTGCTGAGGACATGCGTAAGCTTGCAAGGAATGAAACCAGTATGCTCTGATGGATGTGTAATGTCAGTGTGCATACACAACAAAGTGTAAGTGCCCTGAGAGAAAAGTTGGATTTAAGAAGCATGAACTGTGGTGTGCAAGAGAGATGACTGTGCTGATATGATAATGTGTTGTGAATGGATGAGGATAGCTGTGTGAGAAAGTACCACAGCCTAGCAGTTGAGGGAACCTGTGGAAGAGGTAGACCCAGGAAGATCTGGGTTGAGGTGGTAAAGCACCACCTTCGAACATTGTGCCTTACCGAGGCAATGACTAGTGACCGAGATCTTTCGAGATATGCTGTGCTTGAGAAGACCCGGCAAGCCAAGTGAGACCATAATCATAGCTTATGCCAGTGCTGCATAACCAGCCCATTTAAAAGTACCCTTCAATCATTGGATAATAAACTATGCTTCTGAAGAAATCATTGCCGTGGCTGATGACAGTACCACCTGATTGGCACACGTGCCAGTGGAACATTAAAAGCACCATTCGAGTGTGTTCATTGCCAGGGCTACTGACTGGCTCCCATGCCGGTAGCATGTAAAAAGCCCTATTTGAGCATGATTGCTGCCAGTGTCGCCAGACTGGCTCCTGTGCAGGTAGCACATAAAAAACACCGTTTGAGCATGGTCGTTGCCAGAACCGCCTGATTGGCCCTTGTGCTGGTGGTTGTCATTAGAAAGGGCATCCAGCTGTAGAAACTTTGCCAGATCAGATTGGAGTCTGGTGCAGCCTTCTGGCTTGCCAGCCCTCAGTCAAACTGTCTAACCCATGCCAGCATGGAAAGCAGATGTTAAACGATGATGATGATAATGATTTTGAAATCATTCCTTAGCATACTATTACCCAGTATGATCTGCAACCCCTGAAGGCCTCTTACAATGCCAGTGTATCTACTTAGTGATTTCCATATTGGTATTACTTGTGCTGAATACAAAAGAACTGCTAATTCCTCGAGTATATGTCCATACTCCATTCTGTACCAGTTTAACATGTACCTAATCTCTAAACCAAAAGCAAACACCATAACATATCAAATAGTCACAAATCCATACAAAGCAAGGATTCTTTGGTTGAAAATTAATCAGGAATCATAGTACAAGGAGCTTTTTACATCTTCAAAATTTTTATTGAATTCAACCAGCACTTGTTTCACTCTCACAATTTTTTTTTTTTTTTTTTTATAGTGGCACAAACAGTAATTCTAGATTCGCAAATACCATTTAAAAAAAATGTTTTCATTACTTAAAAAAATAACAATTTCTAAGACAGGCTTTGGCCTGGCCAGCTCTTGTGGTACCATCCTACCCATACTGGCATGGAATATGTACGTTAAATGATGATGATGATGATGACAGGTACATAGACAGATTTTGGTGTGAGTGATTAAACAATTAAACCAATCACAATATTTGACTAATACCTTAGTATTAATGACTTCTAGGGACACGGCATTTCGTTATGCAACTATAATATACTACGAAGTATATTTTATAAGTCAATACCGTCTTCTTCTGTGTTAGCAGTGCTATCACATCACTTGTTAAGGTTATCTATACAGATATTCTATAGAAAATCATTAGAGATAACCTGAATAAGTAATACTTTAATGTATCAACCCTCAAAAAATAAAAAATTTGTGTTTTATAAACATTGGTGATGACACACAGTTTTGGTTTAGAGACAGAACACATTAGACACTAGCCATCCCCCACCCCCAAAAATACAGAATACATATATAGGAACTGGGAGTACACTAATGTCCATGAGACTAAACAACAACCACCAAATACAATGCCAGTCCATTAGAATGTTAAACCCCTGCTGCTGCTGCTGCTACTGCGGCCATTGCTGTTCAATTGCTACTGAAGGAAGGGAAAAGGCTGTATTGGGAAAGTGGAACAAAATGTTATAAGCTACCCAACTCTGAGCCACAAAATAATGGGAAGTCATCCCTCTGTGTATCTCAGCCCCACCACTACTATCTCCATCACTGATTTGATGAAAACTTGTTGTGTTAGTTGTTCAGTTGTTCCACGAGTAAGGACAACCACTTATTATCAATAATATGCCAGCTACAATAAATTAAAACAAGTAAAAAAAAAAATCCTAAAAATCAATAATTACCTATAAGTTCACAGTAATGTCCATCACCTCTGTAGCCTGCACTGCACTCACATTTGGGAGACCGAGTATTATAATTATAAACACACTGAGCTTGTGGGTGACATGGTTCAGGGCAGTCTAAAAAGAGAAAGATTACATTTTAACAGACATTTCATTTCCACATAATCAGAAAAGCACCTTTTTTTTTTCTACAAACTCAATTATATAAATTGACCCTTTCATTACCAACCTGGCTGAAACCATCGTTGGCTCTGTAGTACAAATGTCTTGTTTTCATAAGTTCTGGATTACAATCTTCTATCAAACCTTAATCACAATTTATGTTCCTAACACTAGCTTAACGATAACTAAATTATTTTACTAAATTCTTTGTTATATTTAAAATTAATTGAAAGAAACACAGAGCATCTCAACAGAAATATAGTAACAAAAGGGTTAAAATATAGAATAGAGACATAATTCTTAACCCTTTAGATACTAACCCAGCTGAAACCACCTCTGGCTCTGAGTACAAATGTCTTGTTTTCAAAAGTTCTGAATTAAAATCTTCCACCAAACCTTCGTCACAATTTATGTTCCTAACACTAGCTGAATGATAACTAAGTTATTTTACTAAATTCTTTCTTATATTTAAAGTAATCGAAAGATACACAGAGCATCTCAGCAGAAATATGGTAACGAAAGGGTTAAGCCAATGATGGGAGATTGCTAGAAACCATCTAAATCTCCCTCAAATTACAACCTATTGTCTAAAAAAGGAACAAACTTATTGAATAATGCAGCTGTAAGATATACCAGATATGTAAATAAGAAGAGGATTGTCACAACTGATTACAGATATGTAAATAAGAAGAGGATTGTCACAACTGATTACAGATATGTAAATAAGAAGAGGATTGTCACAGCTGATTACAGATTTGTTCACTGCCATCAATTCACCATGAGGAAATTTCACTGCAAGGAAAGTTTACTGAGAAAAGGTATCCATAATACCTCACCATTAATAGTTAAAAACTATTTTGTAGAGGAAAAAGACAGTGGATTGATAACGGTAAACTTACCAGACCTGGTCACGGCTGGAATGCCTTTGACTACTGGGGACAAAATTATGGCAACAACTTTTGTACATTTTGTTCATTAGTACTATGTACTAAAACAGAGGGGAGGCGCAATGGCCCAGTGGTTAGGGCAGCGGACTCATGGTCATAGGATTGCAGTTTCGATTCCCAGACCAGGCGTTGTGAGTGTTTATTGAACGAAAACACCTAAAGCTCCACGAGGCTCCAGCAGAGGATGGTGGCGAACCCTGCTGTACTCTTTCACCACAACTTTCTCTCACTGTAGTGCTTGTAATTCAAAGGGTCAGCCTTGTCACCCTTGTCACACTGTGTCACGCTGAATATCCCTGAGAACTATGTTAAGGGTACACGTGTCTGTGGAGTGCTCAGCCACTTGCACGTTAATTTCACGAGCAGGCTGTTCCGTTGGTCAGATCAACTGGAACCCTCGACGTTATAAGCGACGGAGTGCAAAAAAAAAAAAAACTAAAACAGAAGATGAATTATCCAGAAGAGGTTCTTCTATGGTACAACTTAGCTTACAAAAAACATCAATTAAATCTCTTTGGAAATAACTAACTTTTAATGAAAAGGCACATTAGATAGTGTAATCTTAGATAACGCTTAAAAAGACAGGGTGGTCATTGCAAGAACGCTTTTAGTCATAGATCTGCTTGATTAGAGCTAATCTGGGACTAAACAACAATAACAACTACAAAATAAAAATCTTATTATTTACATACCTCGTCTCTTGCATTTGCCTCCTTCAGATTCATATCCAGTGGTACAACGACAAACATATGAGCCAGGTGTGTTGAAACATTGTTCATTTTCCCCGCAGACCTCTTTGGGACATTCATCCACATCTAATTTCAAAGAAAATGTTATTCTATTATTATAATGATATATTATTTTGATATTACATTGATATTCTGTTGCATATAGTCTCAAATTATATGTTCATTTAGCCCAGTTTGGGCTTTATTGATATCATTACATTCTTAAAAGCCTTAAAAAAACAAGGATATTACAACTTGTCATTTTCTTTCCATCTAAAACTGCTGATCTTTGTGAGATTTTAAAGAAAGGATATCACAGCACAACAGAATTGATATAGTAAGAAAACAGGAGTAAATACTTCAAAAAACATTTAGCTCAATATTACATTATTTTAAATGCTTTGTAGGTTGTACTTGCTCTTTGTTCCAACTTCTGCAAATACTTGTAAATACTGAAATCAATTCAATTTAATATAGTTGCTCTTTCACAAAAAAAAAAAAAATATTGTCCTTGGAATATCTGTCCAGCCTTTTGCAATGTGACAGTAGTGTCTATGATGACTCAAGTTATCATAGGCCCTTTGTCAGTGACATAGACAGAGAAGACCTGCATGCATGGGCAACTGCAGCCTTTAATACTTCAATAAAATTTTTGCCTAGCATGGCACTTGAGAGAGAACCCTTCCAGAAGCTGATCCATAAACTCACAAGACATTCAGAGGTTCTCATGCATTTAGTACTATGATGGAGCACAACCTATAATATCAAAATTATATGTTTTTTTCTACTCTAGGCACAAGGCACAAAATTTTGGGGGAGGTGGCCAGTCGATTAGATGAACCCCAGTACACAACTGGTACTTAATTTATTGATCTCGAAAGGATGAAAGGCAAAGATGACCTCAACAGAATTTGAACTCAGAACGTAAAGACAGACAAAATACCACTAAGCACTTCGCCTGTGTGCTAACGATTCTGCCAGCTCGCCACCATATCAAAATTATATATTATATTGGTAAAGGTGTTAATGGTGATTGCACATGAAGCAGTCTATATACACAGAATTCAGTTTAAAGGACTGACAGACAAATCAAACCTCTCCCCCCTTTTCCTTCCCCTTCAACTCAGAAATACTTATAAAAATTACAGATAAAACATACATGGTAATTGACCTTACACATTAATGTACACACACACAGATTCTCTTTTACTTGTGTCAGTCATTTTGACTGTGGCCATGCTGGTGCACCACTTTGAAAGGTTTTACTCAAACAAATCAACCCCACGACTTATTCTTTTTTAAGCCTAGTACTTATTCTATCAGTCTCTTTTGCCAAACTGCTAAGTTACAAGTGCAAACAGACACACACACACACATATATATATGACAGGATTCTTTCATCTACCAGATCCACTCACAAAGCTTTGGTCAGCCTGAGGCTATTGCAGAAGACATTTGCCTATGGTGCTATGCAGTGAAACTGAACCCAGAACCATGTGATTGGTAAGCAAGATTCTTATCACACAGCCACAACTGTGCCTGATGTATATTTGCATGTAAAACATACACATAAGCAATAAACAACGTTAAAATTTTTAATGAAAAGAATCTCACCTGCACACTTGTAATTTTCCATTTCATATCCTTGATTACATGGACAACTGTAGTTATCACCTGAAACCACACAATATGAATGGTCTCCACAAGTAACATCTTCGCAGTTGCCACTATCTGAAATAAAGAATTATTGTTTGGTCAGTTAATTTGCTTATTAATGGTAATTAAATATTTGCATGCATACATCTGTTTGGTGTGAGACAATTAGTCATTATTCTAGGTAACCTATCTAAGACATTTGGTCAGCTCTAATGAGATACTTGTAGCAAAGTGAGCTATTACTCTTTGCTATCAGAGTAACAAACAAAATGGAACCCAGCAGAATATTTCTAGATGTGAAATGGTTAATAAGTTGTATTATGTCATCATTATTATTATTGTCATCATCATCATCGATGTCATCATCTTTATCAGCATCATTGTCGTTATTATTAATTACATTAATACAGTAAGCTGGCAGAATCATCCAACATTATCTTTTGAGATCAAATTATGCAGAGTTTGACTTTGTCCTTCATTCTTTCAGGGCTAGTAAAATAAGTACCGGTTGTGTGCTGGGGATTAATGTAATCAACTTATTCCCTTCACCTAAGATTTCACCTTGTGCCTATAGTAGACAGGATTATTATTATTATTATTATTATTATTATTATTATTATTATTGAGTGAGAGAACAGTGCATGCCATCAAAGTGAGGCTGGGATACAAATATATGAAACCCAGTATATCCATCATGACTACCTGTCTGATAAGGGTACACTAAGCACATGCATTACAGCCATAAGTGCATGACATAGTGATCTTAAATCAAAATAAACAGTGCATGACTTTGCAAGTGGAGCCCAGTTAGAATTTTTTTCAGGTCGAGTAGCTCATCTTGCTCAAACAGTCCTTGAAGAAGGGTTGTTTAAGAGTGTTGAGTGAAATACCCATGTTTCCAGAGGTGAATTATTCAAGCACCCAAGGAATTCCTCTCAACACATGGCTAATATGCTCCCCCACTACTTCTGCTCGTGATCAGAGATGCGCATATCGTCAGCCACCAAAGAACATACTCAACTGGTTAAGGTCAAACAACTGACAAGCAAATCTGTGGTATTGAGCAGAATATTTGCTGTAGCCCATCTTCTATACTAAGACAAAACAATGTACATGATAACACATCCAATCAATTAGGATCAGAAGCCATGAGAGCTATTATAATTACTATTATTATTAATATTGCCTTTGCACAGCTTCTAATGCTGGAGATGTATTACAGTGTCAGATGTTCACTACCAATGAACTAAGGTAACACCTCTTATTTTTCAAGCACTTTCCGAAGTATTCGAGCGGTTGCAAGCAGTTCTGTTTTCTGCAAGTACTCCACCCTTATTGCAATCCCTATTTGTTCCACATACTTCTCAAGATTTTCACTCACTGTTCCCAGGGCTCTGACAATTATTGGTACAACTGTTACTTTTTTCATCGACCACAACTGCTTAACTTCCCAAGCTAACCTGTCTTATCTCTCGACTTTTCTTTCTTCTTGTTGTTGTCGTTATTATTAAGGTGGCATGCTGGCAAAATCATCAGCATACCAGACATGTCATTATGTTCTGAGTACAAATTCTGTCACAGTTGAGTTTGCCTTCTATCACTTAGGGGTGAATGAAATACATACTAGTTGACATAATTAACTAGCCCCCCCCCCCCCCCCCCACTACTCCCCTGCAAAATTTCTTGCCTTATGTAGAAAGGATTATTGTTGTTGTTGTTGTTGTTTTTGTTGTTGCCAACACATCATCAATAATCATCTTCCCTATCATCATTAACAGATTTTCAATGTTTGGATTGGGTTTGTTTTGTTTTGTTTTGTTCTTTCCCATGCTGACTTGGGTTAGATGGGTCTACAACACAGCACAATATCCACAGTATTCTTAAACCTGCTAAGGTGGTGACTGTTATGCATTTTACTGAAAAATCTTCCTCTCATCACTTTCTTCCATTTTAATACCCAGCATTCATCATCCATTCATATCATATAACCATATAAGGACAGTCATCTGCTCTGCATTCATTGGTAGCAACCATTTCTGTACAACCATTTCCTCAGATTGCTTCTATTTCATCTTTAATGTTAACAATATATAAAGAATGAATTCTACAATATATAAAGAATGAATTCTACAATATATAAAGAATGAATTCTACAATATATAAAGAATGAATTCTACAATATATAAAGAATGAATGATTCCTCCCCAGCCTATACAAACAATGTCTATGTCTCACAACCATTTTGATGGGTCATATATGGATCTTAAGAAGATCTTTCCACCTCAACATAACTAAGTTCTAAAAGCATCGTATACATTATGTTTGTTACCATTCACTCATTGATTTCCTACCTCTGACCCCCAATGAATCGAACCTGTCACTATGCACTACCTCTCACCCTCACTCTTCAGCCTGCCCCCATTTTGTTATTGTTCTCCTTTGCCTTCCACCTGTCAATTCTATCTCTATCCTGCCATTCTCCCTCACCTTATACATTCCCACCTGCGTCTCTCTGTCCTTCCCCAACTCATGACTTAGAGGTCATCTTCCTTCATCTCTACCCAACCATTTTTTAAAAAAAATTTGTACGATGCCCCTTTATCTTTCCATCTCTTGCACCCCCATTCAATCTTGAAGACTCTTCACCAACTCACTTTTACTCACCTGAACACCTCATCTCTAATATCTTTCTCTTCACAGCCCCTACTGGCCATTCCTCTCCTTCCCCTACAAAATGTGAGTAACCGTACAGCTCTTCTACAAGAGCCAGCTTTGTCCACACCCCCTTCTCACATTGTATACCTTCAATTCCCAGCATGAAGCTGACTCCCCTCCCCTTCAGGTTTGTACTCTTATGAGCTGCATGATACAAATAAAGCACTCAATACATTCTGTAAAGTGATTGGCATTAGGAAGGGCATTCAGCCATAGAAACCATGCCAAAACAAAGAAGGGGAACCTGGTGCAGTCTTTAAGCTCATCAGATCCTGTCAAACTGTCCAATGCATGTCAGCTTGGAACATGATGATTTTTGAAGAACACTTCTATAAAGTAGTTCTTCATACTTTGAAGAATTCATAAAAATAATTTTGCTAAAATCACAAAAGACTCCCAATGGATAATGGTAATTTGAAACTATAGAGATTTAGAAATTTATGAGGAATAATATGCAGAAAACAAATAATTTAGATAAGAATATTTTACCTTTAATAGTTCGGACACCACTAGCAGCAATAAAACTGATTGTTTGTTTGTCTTGTTTGTATCCATAATATATTTTTTTAATGGTATGTCTAAATGTTTGTGGTGTGTTGATTGAAGGGTCATGCATGCATTCTGTAAATTCCACTTTTTGGTCCCATGTGTATTTCTTGCCAACACCATCAATCCAGTAAACGCGAGTAGTTCGGGAGCGTAACACACCTATTGTGATATAGAAAATGAAATTAGTAAAAGAGATTGGAAAGGAGAAAACATATAAACAAAACTAAACAAACCATTTTGGGAATAAGAGAGAAAAGATAGTAGTAAGAGAAAGAAAAAGTAAAAGAGGAAAATAAGTGAGGAAAAATTAAAGTAAGAAAATGTAGTGGGCAAAAAATAAATTGGGAGAAAATTGTCATTTATAACAACTTATACATTAAAAAGTATTAAGAAAATAAAGCCATGCATTAACATAAAAAGATACAAATGAGGATAACTTCTACAGGATAAATTGTCATGCCATCATTATCATCCTAGGAATTAATGTTATTTTTTAATTTTTATATAGTTGAGGCATAAAAAGAGTAATTTTTGCAGTGAAGTGAATAAGGAAAGTTACTTACCAGGTTCTGTATGGACAAAGTCTTCATTATACATATCTATAATTATCCGTCCACCAGTGCGTATCCATGGCAAAGTTCCTGTGATATTTGTCTCAGCTCGCATGTGTAGATCAGTATCCTGGCTGAAAAACCTTTCCTGGATATAAATTTCTTCTCCAGTCTCAAATGTTACCTTAACAGTGTGATTCAGATCTCCACCTTGAAGGAAATAGGAAAATATTTCTTGAAATTCAGTAAGACACTAATACAAATCAATTCTTATAATTCTTTAAAAATTTGGCAATTGTACATTTTACTTTTACTTTGTATCCTGGGTGAAATCATTTCAGATAAATTTTACAGAGATACACAATGAAATTTAATCATCTCATTTTCGTTTTTTTTTTTTTATAAAAAGGAGATGATGTTCCATATACTGATCTACCATTAACTGTTTCACCTCATATACTAAATAAACTGATAAAGAAAAAATCTATTTGATAAAGTGTCTTTAACCCTTTTGATACCAATCTGACTGAGACCAACCACTGACTCTATAGTAGAAATGTCTTGTTTTCAAAAGTTCTGAATTAAAATCTTCTACCAAACCTCAGTCACAATTTATGTTCTTAACACTAGTTTTATGATAACTGAGTTGTTTTACTAAATTTTTTGTTATATTTAAAATCAATTGAAAGAAACACAGAGCATCTCAACAGAAATATGGTAACAAAAGGGTTAACATAAATTTATGAATAAATATATGAATATATAGGCACAGGCATGGCTGTGTAGTAAGAAGTTTGCTTTCCAGCCATATTGGTTCTGGGTTCAGTCTTTCTGTGTAGCACCCTGGGCAAGTGTCTTCTAGCCTC
This sequence comes from Octopus bimaculoides, assembly GCF_046866305.1. Classification (NCBI taxonomy): domain Eukaryota; kingdom Metazoa; phylum Mollusca; class Cephalopoda; order Octopoda; family Octopodidae; genus Octopus; species Octopus bimaculoides. The sequence goes on from NC_142944.1 coordinate 3,647,784, forward strand.
GGGCCAACCAAAGCCTTGTGAATGGATTTGGTAGATGGAAACTGAAAGAAGCCCATCGTATATGTGTGTGTGTATGTCTGTGTATCCTGCTACTGCTTGACAACCAATTGGTTTCTTAGCAGTTTGGCAAATGAGACCAATAGAATAAGTACCAGGCTCACAAAGAATAAGTCCTGGGGTCAATTTCTTTGACTAAAGGTAGTGCTCCAGCATGGTTACAGTCAAATGACTGAAACAAGTAAAAGAATATATATAAAAGCATCCATGCTGGTACCACATCTAAAAGCAGCCAGTAGACTCCATAAAGTGACTGATGGTAGGAAGGGCGTCCACCTATAGAAACCATGCCAAAGCAGACAACTGGAGCTGGTGCAGCCCTTTGACCTGCCAGCTCCTGCCGAACCATCCAACTCACACCAACTTGGAAAAAAACAGACATTAAAAAAAAATGATGCTGATGATGGACTACAATGATTGATTACCTTCTAAGAGTTCAAGAATATTTTCCAACATACCTGTTATCATATATCCATTTTTGGAAATTTCACTTTCTGTGGTACCAAATAAGAACCCAAGGAAACTGTTTATGCCATCCAATAAAATGACCGAAAGACCAGTTTCTTCAGCAATTGAACTGACAACAGTGTAGGCACGTCCGCTGGTTGTTATGATGTATGAATGTCGGTTCAGGTTAAATGTTCTGGTTTTATTTAGCGTCAGAGTAATTCTGCCATTAAGTTGCTGAGGAGTTTCTGAAATAAAAGTACCTTGGTTTCAATAGTATTACCTTCATTAATGAATTTAAGATCCATCTATCTATTGATATATATATATAATAGTATTTTAGAAGATTAAAGCTTATAGCAATCACTGCATAATGGCTGAAGAAAATAGTCTAATAATGGAGTATATAAGCCTTCGACAGAAAAAAGTAGGTTTTCCCATATGTGTGGGACTTGAACCCACACCTTTTTGTTCATGCGAATAAGTGTGCTACCATTAAGAAAGAATGCACTTAATGTGCAGCAATTATACTGGTCAGGATTTTGCCTTTATTATTAATCACATCAAACTTGTATTGTTGCATGGTCTCACTGGATTCTATGTGTTCTGAGAAGGGCTAATATAAAATAAAGAGCACATCGATAATGAAAGGAAAAAACATGGGCTTAAATCCATTGCATGTGTTTCAGTATGTGGTAGATTTCTTCTTGGCACCAGTTTACATTTGTTGTTAGGAAACGGACTAATGTCAGTAGTTTGTATTATGCATTTATACATATATCTTTTCAAAAGGCAAATCATTTCATGCATTCTGCTGTTAGATCAACAAATATCAGAGTAAAGAAATTAACTTTCAGATTAACTTTTACACTATTAGCGACAACAGATGTAGGCCTATCCAGAGTTTTGTACATAACTGTTGAGACTTTATTCAGAATAGATTATCTTGTGGACAAACAGGCATCAATTCCTTTCCTTTAATTCAGATTTAATACTTGGTGTTCAGAACATCATGAGTTCATACTGTCTGAGTTATTTTATGGAATTTGTTGGGAAATGATCACAACTTAAATTGTGTCAAATGGCTTAACCACAAAACAGCAGCGACTCTCTCATCACAATGATCTATGTTTCAGCAGCATATGCAAATATCAAAATTTGAAGAATTCTCCATCCCATAATAGAATCGATAAAATTCATAAAAGCCAAGACATAAGCATAACAGAGATAATTCTAATAATCTGAATCACTTTACAAATGATTTAATTAAAAGATTTATGGACGACTTTTGATACTCCTACTAATTTTGTTTTTTCCATAATATGTAGACTAGGAGTCGGGGAACTTCTTTAACAAATTACCCCAAAATACATTTATCTAAGCTGTTACACACTTGATTTGAAAGGAAGAAAATCATAGATTCTTTGAATTTAAAAGGTTTATTGAAAGAATATGGTTTTTTTATATGATTTTACTGATGTTTAATGAGTCCCCATTACCCACAAGAATTTCATTTTTACCACACTCAGAGTAATCTACCCCAGTTTATTGACCCCTCATGTAAACTAAGAACAAAGTTCAAGTATCTTACCTTTTTTCAAACAATTGACTCCATTGCCATAAGCTACGGAAGAGCATTGGCAGCAATATCCTGTTGCATAATCTATACATTTGGCAGTGTGGTGACAATTGTGATCACTTTTACAGAAGGCTGGTCCTAAGTCTTCATCAACTACATTTAGATGATAAAGATAATGAGAACAATTTTATAATTAATATTTGAAGTCATTAAGATACTTTCTACTGCTTCCTATATTCTGCAATATCTGGAATGAGTATAACTAATTAAAGAAGAAAAGACATTTTATGCTAACCAAAGTCGTGCTCACAATGACAATAACGTGAACTATGATAAATGTAATGAAAACAGCAACTGAAATAACAGGTTTGAAAACAAACCAACAGGGAGAAATTTCCATATGGTCACCCAAACTGCTAGAAGCAGCAGCCAAATCTCCTTCAAACTACACCTTATGAGCTTAACAATGGAGACATCAGATGGTGTAGTCTGAGATACATGACACCTAAAATAATAATAATAATAATAATAATAATAATAATAATAATAATAATAATAAAACAGAATGTTCATAGCTGGTGGGACTTTAAGCAAAGACCTGTTCAATCAAGGCTGACATCAAGATAACAGCAGCTTTCAAGGAAATAGAAAGTAGATAAATGTTAATTTCATAAGACAAAAGAGTGAATGTAGAAGTGATATGGGTGTATAATGAGCTTATATAGTGGTATTGGTGTAGAAGGTGTTTATATAATAATACGAATGTAGAAATTGTTTATATGGTAAAACATAAGTAGAAAGTGATGTTGTGATTGCTGAAAATGTAATGCAGAATATATTATGTCTCTCAATGTATTTTTATGTTCTAGTAACATAGAGTGACTGATATATATATATATATATATATATATATACACTCAAATATTAAATTATAGATTGACAGAAAAACAGATGGCAGGTTGACTGAATCATTAAAGCATTAACAAAAAAAAAAATCTTGCACATTCTCTTCCAGCTCTTTAGATTCAAATCTTGTTAAAGTTGTCTTTACCATTTATATTTCTAGAATCAATCAAATAAAGTACTGAGTCTTTTTTGATTTAATTGTTCCTCTATACTTTTTAAATAATTGGCCTTGTACCTATGTAACTACACATACTACTATATATGTTGTCGTTGTTACTCCGTCGGTTACGACATCGAGGGTTCCACTTGATCCAATCAACAGAACAGCCTGCTCATGAAATGAACGTGCAAGTGGCTGAGCACTCCACAGACACATGTACTCTTAACTTAGTTCTCAAGGATATTCAGCGTGACACAGTGTGACAAGGCTGACCCTTTGAATTACAGGCACAACAGAAACAGGAAGTAAGAGTGAGAGAAAGTTGTGGTGAAAGAGTACAGCAGGGTTCACCACCATCCTCTGCCGGAGCCTCATGGAGCGATCCTATGACCGCGAGTCTGCTACCCTAACCACTGGGCCATTGTGCCTCCACTATATATATATATATATATATATATATATATATATATATACATCATTTTTTTAATGTTCTTCTTCAATGCCAACATGGATTCTATATTTGTGAAGGCTCATGACCTAGGGGTTAACACATATCATGGTCATGAGATAGTTGTTTTAATTTCTCAACTGGGTATATTGTATTGTGTTCTTGAGCAAGTCATTCCATTCCTTGTTGCTGTGTGATGACTTTGACATTTAATATGTGGAGCACCATGCATACATAAAAGCAATGTTTATTTGACACAGGGAGTGAATCAATATATCTCTCATCTGTCAATTACAACAGAAGGGTCCATCATACACGCACACATGCACATAAGTGTATAGTCTTAAAAAACCAAGTAGTCAGTACATGATGTTGAACTTGTGGAACAGATGAGTTACATTAAGTATTGAAGCAGTCCTGAACAAATCTTATTTCGTCAATAAAATATTTATATATTCATACACATGATTTGTGTGTATGTTCCAAAAATACATACATAGACATGCAAGAGACTAATGGTTAAAAATCTTTAAAATATTTCATATTATACATCAAGTTAGTATTAAAAAGTAGTAATGAAGTCATTGTTGGAAACAGAATCAGACCCTAATTACCAATTAAACTTAGAATTTGGCCTGAATTAATTATGAACAGTTAAATTTTGTTGCGATGCCTTCTGGTGCAAAAAACATACTCTTCTGCAGATCTTGTATTGCACAATGAAGATGCAAAGAAATGTGTTTAGTTGTAAACTTAGGTAACACATTAACTTTTACAGTAAAAAATAATATGGCATCTAAACCAAGAATACTCTTAAATTTTCAAAGTATTAATGGTTTCAAATTTTGGCACAAGGCCAGTAACTTCAAAGGAGTGGGGAAGCTGATTACATCAACCCCAGTTCTCTTTTTTTATGAACCTGGAAAGGATGAAAGACAAAGTCAACTTCAATAGAATTCATGCTCAGAACATGAAGATGGACGAAATATTGCTAAGCATTTGGTCCAACATGCTTACGATTCTGCCAGCTTGCTGTCTTATTTCAAAGTATTAATATTAAAGAAATCACATAATTAGCAAATTAATTTCAAAAATTTAACCTTAAAACAAACAGTAAATTTTCCTTCTGCCTTCTTCCTCATATAACTTTATTTTCAAACAAATATTATGAGTTAAAGAGTCTCTGATTTTAATTCTTCTCAATAGATGGATTAAGGTTTGATATATTGTGTTGTTAAACATTAATGAATAAAGCCTTTCCCTACACAGCTAAAGTTACTAATGAAATTCAGTTAGACATAGGAGGCCCTTATAAGTTATATATTCAGTATATCAGATTGAAATTTATATATTGGGGTGTGTGTGTGTGTGTGTGCACTCACAAACATATACCAAATGACTTCTACTGAAATTTGAGGTTCTATATAACAAATTAAGAAAGCAAAATACAAGAATGTTTTCTTTTTATTTAGTAATCAATAAAAGAATACTTAAATCTATAAAATGTATTATATGCATTAAAAGAAAATATTAGTGCTGAAATCCGTTTCAACAAAAGTTTGTATCAAACATGCCAGTATTTTCTTCTCTAATGGTTAGTAGAAGAATTTCCCTCATGTAACCTATCATGTATTTTTCAAAGGCTGCAACAAAATCTACCCAAACATCTTTCTTCAGATGATAGATTGCTTTCATTACCTAACAGTAAAAAATAGTGTTATAATCCTGCAAAAAAAATTGGGGTATGAGGATCAATCACTTGCTATTTAACACTGCCAAGCTATTCAAATTTTTCATGTTTGTATGTGAGTCAATCAGTCCTGAATGATCCTGCTACAAAATTTCTGGCACTGACAAAATTATATTACTTGTAAAGTAAAATTCTTGCTTGGAAATTCTCAGTTTGAATTCCAAAGATTTTTTTTTCCAAAATATTTAAATGGTTCTCATAACCCTTGGCTTTGAAACAATATGATGTTAATTCTGGAAAGATATTTTGCTAACAATTTCCATAAGAATTTAAAACCAATACTACTTTTCTTGACTTTTATTGTAATTCCATGGTACCACTAATCAAACATTTTAAAAAAATTATGAAAGTGATCCATCAGTTCTTGTTCATAAGACTGTAAACTGTAGGTTCTTATAAGTGACAGTCTTAAATATATATATCTTTTATCTTTTACATGCTGCAGTCATTAGAATGCAACCATGCTGGGGCTCTGACTTCAAGAATTTGTTGTGGAATATATTGACCCTACTAGTGTTTTTTTTCTTTTCTTTTTTTAAGCTTGGTAGTTATTCTATCGGTCTATTTTGTCTAACTGCTAAATTATGGAGACATCAGCACCGGTTGTCAAGCAGTGGTGGGGGGACAAACACAGACACACACACATGAATGTGTGTGTGTGTGTTTATATATACAATGGGCTTCTTTCAGTTTCTGTCTACCAAATCAACTCACAAGGCTTTGGTTGACCTGAGGCTAAAGAAAACAGTTGCCCAAGGTGCCACACGGTGGGACTGAACCCACAACCATGTGATTGGGAAGCAAGCTTCTTACTACACAGCCATGCCTGTACCTGTACAAATATATTAAAAAAAAGGCCTTTGGGAAAGATTAAAGTATTTCATTGTTCAACTTTCCAAATACACATATTCTGACCTAATTCGTGCAGAGGAAGTTCTTTTTAGTAATGGTGTTAAACAATTTCTGGTTTAGCTATGGATTTTGAATTCTTATTAAGCATTATTCTTTAGTCTTTTGTAGTTGATCATTTTTCATCTTTTATTCTGTAAAAAGGGAATATTTTGAATTTTCTATTTGCACAAATGTCTAAATGTTTTCTACATGGAACATTTCTAAGAAATGAATTTTTAATTTGCTGTTTGGTTAAGTTGTACCTGTTTCTCCAATGGAATTACCATTGCATAATGAGCATATTAATGCAATAGATGAGATTCTTTGCTTTCCAATTCATGTTTGTATTCACCTTCAGTTCTGTCCATTCTTGAATTTTTTGGTTGTTCCTTGTTCAATTATTTCACCTGTTCCAAGAAGGGGGTTATTAGTTAGATCCTATAAAGGTTTCTTGTTCTGTTTGCCATTGGTAACCTGTCTTTCAGTTATTTCATTTTGTTGGGACGAAATTCTTTAGTTGTTGTTGTTGTTGTTGTTGTACCATCTTCCTCAACATGCTGGTATGTTCTTTGGTTTGATGGTTTATATTGATCTGTTCTTCCATTATTATTTCTGTCTTCATTGTCTTGTTCATGGACGGTGTGTTTTTGGTTTGGTGCACTACCTTGGTTTTTTTTTTTTCTTCCATTGTTATTGTTTGGAAGTCTTTTGTGGTAGTTGGGTTTGGAATCTCCAACAAATATTGAAGAACTACAAATCATCAACAGCCAAAGACAACCGCCAAATCTCAAAAGACTCCTAGCAAAGGTGAGATTCACATCAGAGAAAGAAATAATGCAGGTAACAAACTTTAGAGACCTTTATTGTGAGACACATGAAATAATTGAACAAGGAACAACCAAAAAATTCAAGAATGGACAGAACTGAAGGTGAATGCAAACATGAATTGGAAAGCAAAGAATCTCATCTATTGCATTAATATGCTCATTATGGAATGGTAATTCCATTGGAAAAACAGGTACAACCTAACCAAACAGCAAATTAAAAATTCATTTCTTAGAAATGTTCCATGTAGAAAATATTTAGACATTTGTGCAAATAGAAAATTCAAAATATTCCCTTTTTACAGAATAAAAGATGAAAAATGATCAGCTACAAAAGAATAATGCTTAATAAGAATTCAAAATCCATAGCTAAACCAGAAATTGTTTAACACCATTACTAAAAAGAACTTCCTCTGTACGAATTAGGTCAGAATATGTGTATTTGGAAAGTTGAATATTGAAATACTTACACACAGAACAAAACTTACAGTTCTATATTTAAGAGATGAGGAATTATTTACATTATTTACATTTGATGGATATTTGTCCTCATCTTGTTTGTTGTTAACACAATGTTTCGGCTGATATACCCTCCAGCCTTCATCAGGTGTCTTGGGGAAATTTTGAACCTGGATTCTCATTCCTAAGGTATTTTTCGATGTTGTTGTTGTTATTATTATTATTATTATTATTATTCAGGTCACTGCCTAGAATCAGACTTGGAATCTTGAGGTTAGTAGCCCGTACTCTTAACCACTACACCAAATAATAATAATAATAATAATAATAATAATAATAATAATAATAATAATAATAATAATAATAATGACATAAAAAATACATTAGGAATGAGAACCCATGTTCGAAATTTCTCCAAGACACCTGATGAAGGCTGGAGGGTATATCAGCCGAAATGTTGTGTTAACAACAAACAAGATGAGGACAAATATCCATCGAATGTAAATAATGTAAATAATACAAAACTTCTCCAAAGACTTGTAACATTCTGATTTTTTTTTTTTTTACATAATTAATAACTTTTATGAAAAATCTTTTCTTCAAATATTGTGACTGTATCAATTATGTTTTGCAAAGCCTTTTAAATATCTTTGTGTGTGTGTGTGTGTGTATGCGTGCACACGTATGTGCATGCATGTGCGTGCATGTGTGTTGGTACTTGTTTATTCCAAAATCAGGACATTCACACAGTTTTCTTATCAGCATTTCTCCTGTAAATAAAATGCCTGCTTGCTCCATGCCTTTGAAGCTATATGGAATAAGAGATCATTACTTAAAAACAAATAAGGGTTAGCATCAGAAAGAGCATCTTGATATAAAACAATGCCTTAAAAATATATTCATCCAGCCCCATGTTAACTTGCAAAAATAGATGTTGAAAATGAATGAATGTATATAGATATATTTGATAAATGTTTGGCACTGTCTTTCAAATCTAGTCACAAACTATCAGTTAAACAGAGGCTATAGTTGAAGATACTTGCCCGTGGTACCATACTGTGGAATCAAAACTGAAATCATATTGTTGCTATTTGAATTTGTTAATCACACAAACATGCTCTTAAAAATTTCCTCTCCTAGAACTAAGTTATAACATATATAACAACAACTGAATTTAATCAATATTAATCCACACATATTATTAAACAATACTTCAAAGGGAAAAATAAGGAACAGCTCAAATCAATTCAGGAAAGGCTTTGTGCAGAAGATATTAAGAAGAATTTGATCATTCTATAAATAACAATTTACATTAAAAAATTCAACAATGCCTTTATATGTGCTTTTTTAATCAAGTATAGGATTAAAACATGGGCTTATCCCTTGGGCCAACAGATATTAATTGAAAAGTAGTTAATTAAACTACATTAAACACAAATAAATTCATAGTAGTTTTACCAGTGTGAAATGAGATCAAAAGTTATAATACAAAAGACTTTCTCTGTGATAAAACATCCAAAGAATGAATGCAGAAAATATCACAATGGTATTAGTGGCCCAATGGCCAGATCTCAATCTGCCTCTTGTAAGAATGTTGATATCTCTATAGCAAAATGGTTATCATGTCCCAACATATGACTAAAAGAAGGTAAAAAAATAAAGTGTAGAATAGTATACCGACTTAGATTGTAGGAGATTTATGGTTTGGTCTAAACTGAGAAATTTGTTGATATTTTCCCAGTATATATATAAAGTGTTATCAAAAAGTTCTCAAACTAGTTAGGTTAGTAAGTTGTCTTTTATTAAGCG
>NC_142944.1:3662113-3664613 GCF_046866305.1 Octopus bimaculoides
CATATAAGGAGATTTCTATGTCAATAACACAGTCTTTTAACATAACAGCTAAATGTTACCCTCGAGCATTTTATTGGTTAACCAAGAAACATTTCTTAATTAATCTGATTAAATGGTGCCCAAAGAGTACAGGGCTTAATGATACTTTGTATTTATGTTTAACTTTCATATATGTGAGGTCAATACAAGATAATTTTGTAAAAATGCTTTTCTGAAGAAAGATTATTTCATCAGAACTCAGAAGAGGCTTTTTAACAACAGCAACAGCAACCAATACATGTATGAAAGCTAAGTTTAAGTAATCAATTGAACTATCTTCAGTTATAAGGGAAAATATCAGATTCTTTTGAGACTTTATCATGGATTTGGACCGCTAGAAGAATGTTGATTTTTTTCCTTTTTTTTTTTACATTTTATCTCACTAAACCATTTACCTTTGTCTTCAATAACTTCAGAACTTGGTCTTTCTAGGCGCCTAGTTCTGTTATTTCAATCATTATGTTAAATTCATGTCTGCCCAAACAGACGACTCGTACAAATAGCACTCATGGTATCAATACAATATTTATTTCAAGAGTATTGGCCACCACCTATTATATTGTGAAATTTTGTTAATAAATATTTTATTGTTCTATTTATTAATCTTTCATATTGAAGAGATCAATACTGAGGCACTAAAATCATCAGATTAGATCAATACTATGGGAATTACATCTGATTCCTAATGACTGGCTTGGTAATGCCAACATCAAAAGCCACGAGAGTGAATATGATGTTCCAGAGAGAAGTAATCATAGAAGTCTTATAATTATGGATTAAGTAATTAAATTAGGCTGGAAACTGGGAATATTGTATGTAAAGTTATCACAAGATATAATCAGCTTGGGCAACACACTGTTTAGGATTGTGACAGAATATCGCAACACAGATGTCATATATTTAAAATTATAACTGCAAGAGTTCTTTTTCAAGACAGGTGAACAGAGATCCTTGTTCTGTACTCTGGTGGGTGATGAGAAAATTACAAAAAGATAATTGGTTCACAAGTGACTTGAGGCAGTTCAGGGTTCCTTCATTTAGTGAACAATTTAAATTCATTAGATATGAGGGTATTCTTCACCTATGCTATCACAATCTTCGAAATCTTCATAATCTTTAAGGACACCAGAATTGCATACATCTTGGAAATGTCATGTGATCATGACTTGATTCTCATTGCAGAATCTATTGAAAAATCTTTAGAAAACGTCTGTAACTAATAGAATAATTTGTACTCCCAGGAATTAATGGTCAATATAAAAAAGACCATAATTCTGATAAGAAACAGGATAATCAGGGTTCCAGTGCCATCTAGGAAGGATCCTTGCTTGATATAGAAGGACAGTGGAGATAAGAATCTTGACACCATGCACAGATTAAAAGAGAATCAGTCACTCAGATAAACTGAATGTAAATGGGTAGATGGCAAGTCTAGGAAATCCTCAAACGATTCTCTTGAAGGGTAGATAGTTTCATGAAGATAACATAATTAGTACTGAAGGTAAATGGAGTAAATGCATAGAGCTAAAGTGAGAAATGTGGGCTAGAGAGCTTCAGAGAGTTGTTGTTCTTGTTGTTAACAAAGGATTTTTTTTTTTTTCTTATATACATATGTCAAAAACATAAGAAGGGTTATGTCACATGAGAGTGAGACTTAGGTTTTGAAACTTCTGAGACCTGCCTGGTGTAGAGTGTGAAAATAAATGATTTGAAAATGATCTGCTTGGATGTACGGCCTTAACTTGCATAAAAAATGAAATGTAAATTCTCTATTGGGTAAAATGGTCTGTTGTATGCTGATGTTTAAAGGAACTCCTGACAGAGGAAGGCCAAACAAGATAGAAGTGACGTGGATAGACTTAATGATGTTGGATCTTGCATATGTGAGGATGCAAAATCAAGAGAAATGGCTTTGGGCCAAATAGTACACCTCATTACCATTGTTTTTAGCATTTACCTTGTAAGTAGGTAAATATTGATGGTTATCATAAGTAGGAGGGTGAGAAAGATGAGGAAGATATGTGAGATAGGAGAGAGAAGTTACTGAATGAGTTTCAAAGTAAATTTTTATTTTCACACCTACAGATACACATATATGAACTATGGGTGTACAAGATGTTTATAGGCAGGTGGACATACAAAGTCCACTTCTATAGAAATAAATTGATTGCTTCTATTACTTAGGCAACCTAATAGACTGTAGAAGAGGGTGCTTGGGGAGCTATTACTTCTGCTGGTAATAAAGGGATTCTCTTTATGTTTGAATATAATATATATATATATATATATATATATATATATATATATATATATATATATATATATATATATATATATATATATATATATATAATACAGTATTATAGATACATTTCAGCCAATTTCACCAAACTGTTTTGCACACAAGAGTTTGGAGGAAAACTCAATCCTAATACTCATCAGAAGGACTGATAGGAAGAGT